>NW_022631215.1:361322-482944 GCF_010015895.1 Lontra canadensis
GAGGATGGCGGCGGTATCCCCAGCTCTGAGCTTCGCGGGTCCTCCGCCTCCCTGTCGGCGGCGGCGGCCCCTCTGCCACATCTGGATCCCACCAGCCGCTGCCGCCGCCGTAGTCTCCTCCCCTTTTCCGTAAAGGAGTAGACTTTCAGTTTCCTGTCGGTAAAGAGGCCTCCCCTTCCTGCTGAACACCAGACAACCAGCCTTGGTAGTCCTGAATGAACTCCTGTTCTCCTCCTGCTCTTTCAAAATTCAGATCCGTGGTACTTATAGGTTGTCCTTTCCTCTTCCTGTGTACCTGCACCATCTCATGCTCTCTAGCTCCACCTCTCATCTCCCCAGCTAAAGTGTCTTTTCATTTTTTGCATATTCTGCCCACTTTTTGTATACATAGAAATTGATCTAGAAATACCCAAAATACATATGGATACAGAAATCCTTTATATTTGTACAAAAATATATGTATGTGCATCTATATATATGTACACTCATTGTCTCTATGTATTACCGGATAATCATATCTCCATACACATAATCCCCAATACACATCTCCCCAATCACACTACACACAGACATAAGTCTCTGCTTACACATAAACAGAAATACATATAATAAGTGTTTTTCCAAAGCAGGGTTAGGCATCTTAGATTTGGAGATCATGCTTTGGAGAAATAGTGTCTTATTTTAAACTGGGGGAGTTATTCTTGAACGTGATTACAATTAGTAACAACCTTAGGTTGTTTTGCATAGAATGGCATCCATTTCGGCACTTGTTTGTAATGCTTTCTGTTGTGTATAGAGTTTTTCAATAATATCTTATATTTCTCTAAAATATCAATATTATGGTACTGTATCTGGTAGGCTGTTAGCATTTACTTGCAAGATGAAAGCAATCTTGGGGTGCCTGGGTAGCTTAGTTGGTTAAACATCTGCCTTCAGCTCAGGTCATGATCTGGGGGTTCTGTGACCAAGCCCAGGTTTGGGCTCCTGCTTAGCAGGGAGCTTGTTTCTTCCTCTCCCTTTGCCCTTCTTCCTTCGTGTTTTCTCTTTCTCTCCTTCTCTCAAATAAATAAATAAATTTTTAAAAATAGGACAAACTGGTTAATAATAAATGGTATTTACTAGTTCATTATTTGAAAAATCTGATAGGCATCAGATAAGGGTTAATTTATGTGCTTAGTTTCTTGAGCTGAATTGTGTCCCCTCCAAATTTGTATGTTTATGTCCTGGCCCCTATTACCTCAGAATGTGAATGTATTTGGAGGTAGGGCTTTTAAAGTAATAATTAATGTAAAATGGCCTCACATGTGTAGACTTTAATTCAATATAACTGGTGTCTTTATAAGAAGAGGATATTAAAACATAGACACACATGAAAGAAAGACCATGCAAAGACAGCGGGAGAAAATGGCCATCTACAAGCCAAGGAGAGAAGCTTTAAATCTTGGACTTGGACACCTTGATACTGTATTTATGGCTTTTAGGACTGGGAGAAAATAATTTGCATTATTTGGGCCACTGAGTCTTTGTTACTTTTTATGGCAGTCCTAATAAATGAATATACTCAGGAATGACAACCAAAGCCAGTTTTGTTTTGTCTTCTATTTTCTCTCTGATGTCAGTTTCATCCTGAAGCTGATGTTACAATATGGTTGTCAACAACTTTGGCATATATACTTCCTTATTATTATATATAAGTTATATATATATATATGTGTGTATATAAATATATATATAAACTTCCTTTGGTTATATACCTCCTTATTATTATGCAGTGACAGAGAGAACCTGTTCGACAACTTTTGATCAAAATTTTGCTTTGCTTTGATTGGGACCAGCATATATCCTTTGCCTGCTCTTATAATATGGACAAAGATAATGCCATGCTCACTTATCTTAGGTCCAGTGTATACACTTACTTGAAAAAGAGTCACATTAACAAAGTGGACCATTCGAATAATTGGCTTATTCTGATCAGGCGGTACCCCTAAGGTCAGAGGTGGTGTCAATCTCACCAAAATTACATAGGTACTCCACAATTGAGGAAGATTGAAATGGGTATATACCCATTTCATACCCAACCGGGTGATGGGTATTAAGGAGAGCATGTGTTGTGATGAGCACTGGGTGTTATTCACAACTAATGAATCATTGAACACTATATCAAAAACTAATGATGTATTATATGTTGGCTAATTGAATATAATAAAAAATTCTAAAAATTAAAATTGTGTGTTAAAAAAGAAAAATGGATATTGGTGAGATAATCAACAATGTCTATAGCAATTCCAGGATATTATTTTGAAAGACAATCTGAAAACTTCTATCATTCTTCTAAAATTTGTGTTTCTCTGATACTGTACCTAGATATGCTATTGCATATCTATTCAGATTTTTTTGTCTAGCTCACAACAATTTACACTCTTTCAAATTTTTTTTTTCTAAATTCTTTCAATGTGTGGGTATATTTACACAATTCCTTATGACATCTGCTGTCTTTGGACTTAATTTATAAAAATATTTCACAGAAATTTTGACGAGCTTCCTACAGTTATCATTTCACATTCATGATTTTGAATTGTCTGACTCTGTAAGGGTAAATAGTAGGATCAGATTAGTACATTAAATGTTCCAGGGCCTCAAAGCTCACATTCTACATAGAAACTAACAAGAATCTTCTATCTTGAAACAGTTTTCTGACCTTTTGTTGAGAGTTACTGTCTTTAAAGGGTATCCGGAATAACTAGTGAGTCTTAACCTCTGTTCCTTCTTGGGAATTAAGATAAAGTGAGAATAATCTGATAATAAGCCCATTGGGTACTTGCATGAATGACTTTGATGTTGTCTTAGTATTCCTCCTGGTACAACTACAGGTAAAAACTATGCAGTGTGTAAAATTGTCTCCTTAAATACAACTGAGGGACAAACATTCCAAACTGTTTTTATTTATTCCACCTTGTACATTCTCCAAACTATAAGGGTTTTAAGAGAAGATATGTTTTTCATATACTATCTTCTCTTTAGACTTGGCCTTATTTATCCTTTTCTCAAACTGCTCCACATCTTGCCATTTGCCTTTGACATCCCATTGCACAAAAGTTTTGGGCTTCCTATACTCCTTTAAGCAGTTATTACACCTTAGAGTCACCCAGAAATCTTCAGAACTCCACAGCACTTGATGTATTTTCCGTGTGTTAACTCAACCATACATCTGTTATGAAATTCCAGGTAAGTTCCTCAAGCTGAATATGTATAATGGCATTTGCATGGAGTTGTGGTATAAATGCAGTCTGGAAGAAAGCAAGAACTATTCTGTAGTTTTTCGGTCACTGGACTAGCACTCTACTTCTAAAGCACATGTTTTTGGGGAAAGATTTAGTTGTCTTTAAGAAAGGGGGAAAGGTTGTTGATGCTCACAACTGTCTCTCCCATTGCTTTGCTGCACTGATAAATAAGGGCATCTTCTCACTATGAGTGACACTGGTGAAGTTGTCCATCTAAAGACTGAGTCAAGCAGGAATTACTGGCCTGGATGTGATAACTGTGTAGCCCATTCAAGTCTCATTGAAAGAACGTGTGGCCAGTTGATATATATTTGTGGACTTTGTCATCATGTGTTCAGTTCCTTCTAAGACTACTTCTCACCATGAAGCTCTGACAGGAAGGTACTATGCAAGACAGCACTGAAATGCTTTTTATTTATCCATGTGCAGATACTATACAGACCTCTAATACCTCAGATTTGGGGGAAGGGGGAGTAATTCAATGTCTTAAAGTCACAGAGCCATGAGGAAAGGGGTATTCTAGAGCTGTGCTTTACATATATCTTTAGTTTTAATTTATGAGGAAAAGGTTTGCTGTTTCTGACCATAATTTAATTCATGAACTAACCAGTACTAAAATAATATTTTAAAAATATGTGTATATTTAAGATTTTATTTATTTATTTGACAGAGAGAGAGAGAGTAGCAGAGGGAGATGGAGAAGCAGACTCCCCGTTGAGCAGGGATACCAGTGCAGGACTCAGTCCCAGCATCCCGGGATCATGACTTGAGCTGAAGGTAGACACTTAACCAACTGAACCAACCAGGCACCCTTTTCAGCTGTATATATTACCTCTTCTTCCATCTTAACTCACATTGTGCCATTCCAGTGTGGCTTGGGAAATGGGCTGTGTAGCCAACTGAATCTTACCCCCTAAATTCATATTTTGAGGCCCTCACTCTCAATGTGATGATATTTGGAGATGGGGCCTATAGGAGAGAATATGGGTTAGATGAGGTCATTAAGGTAAGGTCCTCATGAGAGGGTTAGTGCCCTTATATGAGGAGGAAGAGACATCAGAGGTCAGTCTCTACCATGTAGGGACACAGTATGGAAGCGGTCATCTGCAAGCCAAGAAGAAAGTTCTCAACAGGAACCGAATTACCTACCACCTTGAACTTCAAGCCTCTAAAATTGTGAGAAATAAATTTCTGTTGCTTCAGTCATCCAGTTTATGGTATTTTGTTATGGCAACCCAAGCAGACTAATGTAAGTTGTGACCCTGACAATGAGCCTTAAGTGATTTTCCTTCCAGGACAGCTCCTACCTCTTTTCCAGGCATATATGTGTGTCCTTGATCTTACCTTGTTTCAAAGAGCCAATTTATGTAAATCCTACACTGTTATAACTCCCAGCCAAACTCACTTGATCCTGGCTATTGGAAGTACTGGGAAAGGGAGTTTCAGTGTGTTAAATCTTCATTCCCCTCAATTATAAACTATTTCTTGATTTCTATGGAAAGAACCCACCTGTGTTCAATTTCTGTCTTTTCAGCAGAGAAGGGCTTTAGCCTCATGAGAATCTAAGCACTGCAGTTTATCTTTAGATGTCCAAATGATTCAATCTACTCTGCCCAAAAGCTTAAGATGATGAACTTTGTGTGACCACACTTCGATTCCTGGGAATCAGGACTTCTGTATTCTTCTACAGAAAATAGAGCATTTCGACTGGGCATTGTATAGAGGTAGGGGCATTCACTTACTTTGGGACACAATCTCTTGCCTACTAAAACCAACATCTTTTTTAAAATATCATTTTATTTTTTCAGTGTTCCAAGATTCATTGTTTATGGACCACACCAGTGTTCCATGCAATACGTGCCCTCTGTAATACCCACCACCAGGCTCACCCAACCCTCCACTCCCCCTTCCAAAACCCTCAGTTTGTTGCTCAGAGTCCACAGTCTCTCATGCTATTTCTCCCCCTCCAATTTTCCCCAATTCACTTTTCCTTTCCTCCTCCTTCCTTCCATGTCCTCCGTGTTATTCCTTATGCTCCACAAATAAGTAAGACCATATGATAACTGACTCTCTCTGCTTGACTTATTTCACTCAGCATAATCTCCTCCAGACCTGTCCATATTGATACAAAACTTGAGTATTCATCCTTTCTGATGGATGCATAATATTCCATTATATATATGGACCATATCTTCTTTATCCATTTGTCTGTTGAAGGGCATCCTGGCCCTTTGCACAGTTTGGGTATTTGGACATTGCTGCTATGAACATTGGGGTACAGATGGCCCTTCTTTTCACTACATCTATATCTTTGAGGTAAATACCCAGTAGTACAATTGCAGGGTTATAGTGTAGCTCTATTTCTAATTTCTTAAGGAATCTCCATGCTGTTTTCCAAAGTGGCTGCAACAACTTGCTTTCTCACCAACAGTGTAAGAAAGTTCCCTTTTCTCCATATCCTCTCCAATGCTTTTTGTTTACTGTCTTATTAATTTTGGCCATTCTAACTGGTGTAAGGTGGTATCACAATATGGTTTTCATTTGACTCTTCCTGATAGTTAATGACAATGAACATTTTTTCATGTTTCTGCTAGCCATTTGTATGTCTTCTTTGGAGAAGCGTCTGTTCATGTCTTCTGCCCATTTTTTGACCTGATATCTGTTTTTTGAGTGTTGAGTTTGAGGGGTTCTTTATAGATCCTGGATATCAGCCTTTTGTCTGTATTGTCATTTGTGAATATCTTCTCCCATTCCATGGGTTGCCTCTTTGTTTTGTTGACTATTTCCTTTGCTGTGAAGAAGCATTTTATCTTGATGAGGTCCCAAAAGTTCATTTTTGTTTTTGTTTCCTTTGCCTTTGGAGACATATCTTGAAGGAAGTTTCTGTGGCCCATGTCAAAGAGGTTACTGCCTATGTTCTCCTCTAGGATTTTGATAGATTCCTACCTCACATTGAGGTCTTTTATCCATTTCAAGTTTCTTTGTGTATAGTGTAAGAAAATGGTCAGGTTTCATTTTTCTACACATAGCTGTCCAATTTTCCCAACACGGTTTATTGAAGAGACTGTCTTTTTTCTACTGGATATTTTTTCCTGCTTTGTTGAAGATTATTTGACATAGAGTCCATATCTGGGCTCTCTCCTCTGTTTCACTGGTCTATGTGTCTGTTTTTGTGCCAGTACCATACTGTCTTGGTGATCACAGCATTGTAGTAAAGCTTGAAATAAGGTAACGTGATGCCCCTAGATTTTTCTTTTTCTACATTTCCTTAGCAATTTGGGGTCTTTACTGTTCCATACAAATTTTAGGATTGTTTGCTATAGCTCTTTGAAAAATGCCAGTGGAATTTTGATCATGACGGCATTGAAAGTATAGATTGCTCTAGGCAGTAGAGACATTTGAACAATGTTTATTCTTCTGATCCATGAGCATGGAATGGTTTTCCATCTTTTTGCATCTTCTTCAGTTTCTTTCATGAGTGTTCTGTAGTTCCTCCAGTACAGATCCTTTACATCTTTGGTCAGGTTTATTCCCAGGTATGTTATGGATCTTGGTGCTGTAGTAAATGGAATCTATTCTCTAATTTCCCTTTCTGTATTTTCATTGTTAATGTATAAGAAAGCCACTGATTTCTGTACATTGATTTTGTATCCTGCCACATAACTGAATTGCTGTATGAGTTTTAGAAGTTTGGGGGTGGAGTCTTTTGGGTTTTCCATATAAAGTATCATGTCATCTGCGAAGAGAGAGAGTTTGACTTCTTTGTTGCCCATTTGAATACTTTTTATTTCTTTTTGTTTTCTGATTGGCGTTGCTAGGACTTCTAGTACTATGTTGAACAACAGTGGTGAGAATGGGCATCCTTGTTGTACTCCTGATCTCAAAGGGAAGGTTGTCAGCTTTCCCCATTGAGAATGATATTTGCTGTGGGTTTTTCATAGATAGATTTTATGAAGCTCAGGAATGTTCCTTCTATCTGTATAATTTGAAGAGTTTCAATCAGGAACAGAGATTGTATTTTGTCAAATGCTTTTTCTGCATCAATTGAGAGGACCATGTGGTTCTTCTCTCTTCTCATTGATTTGTTCTATCACATTGATTGATTTGCAAATGTTGAATCACCCTTGCATCCCAGGGATAATTCCCACCTGGTCTCGGTGGATAATCTTTTTAATGTACTGTTGGATCCTATTAACTCAGGTCTTGTTGAGAATCTTGGCATCCATATTCATCAGGGATATTGGTCTGGAATTCTCCTTTTTGATGGAGTCTTTGCCTGATTTGGGGATCAGGGTAATTCTGGTTTAATTTTAAAAAAATCTGGGAGTTTTCTTTCTGTTGCTATTTTTGGAAACAGTCTCAGTAGAATAGGTATTATTTCTTCTTTGAATGTTTGTTGGAATTCCGCAGTGAATCTGTCAGTTCCTGGGCTCTTGTTTCTTGGGAGGTTTTTGATCACTGCTTCAATCTCATTGGTCTATTCAGGTTGTCAGTTTCTTCCTGTTTCTGTCTTGGAAGTTTAAAGGTTTGCAGGAATACATCCACTTCTTCTAGGTTGCTTAAGTTATTGGCATTGAACTGTTGATAATAATTTCTTTTTTTTTCTTTTCTTTTCCTTCAAGATTTTATTTATGTATTTGACAGAGAGATAGAGAGAACAGGAGCAAGGGGAGATGAGAAGCATGGTCCCTGCTAGGCAGGGAGCCTGATGCGGGACTTGATCCCAGGACTCTGGGATCATGACCTGAGCTGAAGGCAGACACTTCAGGTGCCCAACAATTTCTGAGGATTGTTTCTATTTCCTTGGTGTTGGTAGATTTCTCTACCCATTCATTCATAATTTTATTAATTTTATTAATTTGGGTCCTTTCTATCTTCTTTTGGATTAGTTTGGCTGGTGCTTTATTGATCTTATTGATTCTTTAAAAGAACCAGCTTCTAGTTGTGTTGATGGGTTCTACTGTATCTCTAGTATCTATGTCATTGAGCTCTCCATTGATCTCTGCTCTAATCGTGATTGTTTCCCTTCTTGTGGATGGGGTTGGCTCAATTTGTTGTTGATTTTCCAGTTCTTTAAGCTGTAAAGAGAACTGTTATATTTGGGATTTTCCAATTTTATAACCAAATTCTTAGAGAAACAAACTCAGAAGTATTTGGCAACAGGCCAAATGAGCCTCCTCTATTTACATTAACAGACTCTGAAGCAGTTCCCGGGGAGGAAACCAATATCAATAGGCAGCTTCACAGTTACAGCCTGAGGAGGTTCTTCATCAGCCTTGGACTCACAGATCCATCTTAACAGGTTTTGGCTATGGTCTCAGAGAATCTACATGAAACTGACGGGAGCATATTCAACTGACTCTTGGGGATGCCACTGCCTCTAGCCTTCATACAAATATTGTTAGTCAGCAGCAAGTAGGTGAATGGGATAGAGGTCTATTAAATAGTATTTCAAAAAACTTAGAAAAGTTCTTCTTTACCCATGATATTCTGAAGCCACTGGAAAAACTCTCTCTCTCTTTTTTAAAGATTTTATTTATTTATTTGACAGACAAAGATCACAAGTAGGCAGAGAGGCAGGCAGAGAGAGAGGGGGAAGCAGGCCCTTGTCAAGCAGAGAGCCCGATGCAGGGCTGGATCCCAGGACCCTGGGATCATGACCTGAGCCGAAGGCAGAGGCTTAACCCACTGAGCCACCCAGGTGCCCCTGGGAAATCCCTTTAAGTGTCACTTTGCCTTTAGATAAAATCTTTGTAATATCCTCCAGGGACTTCCAGGAGGTCATTTTATTTGGTCTGTTAATTGTAAAGCAAATTGTTTAAAATGAGAAGTTGCAAATTGGTGGATATGCAAGGCTAATTAGTGTAAATGATTGTTAGAAAGGATTTCATTGAACTGATGCATTAAATGCTTGTACTGAGATTTCTGATTAAAATATTTCCTTATGAAATAATTGTCTATGGGTTGAAATAACTGAAAGAAAACATATAATAAGAAATAATTGTTTAAAGTTGTTTAAATTCCTTGTTGAAGTACATTCAAAATATTAAGAGTCCTTGGCTCATTTTGGAGCTGCACTACAGTTCCTTTTCCTAAATAATAATAGTTAATGCCCTAGGACTAAACTCTAGACAGTACAGCCGAACCTCCTATGACTCAAATTTTAATGTCCCTACAAATCATCTGGAGGTGGGTCTTATTAAAAGTGTAGATTCTGATTAGCTAAGTTTGGAGTAGGATAAGAGGGTCTGCATTTCTAACAAGATTCCAGACTGCTGGTGCATGGACTACATTTTGAGTAGCAAGAGGTAGAGTTTCCATTAAATACCTTCTTGGTCAAATAAAACTAAGGTAGAATGTTTCCTAAAGATTTTCACTTGATGACGCTTTTCTCTCATCAATCTGAAAAGAAAACCTAGTTCTGGGAACTGTAAAAGGCTAGAAGCGCTTATTACCTGGCTTTTTCTACCTATTGCACCAATATCTGGGATGTTGTATTGTGTTATTTTTTAAACTTCCATGTATTCTTTGAAGGCCTGAGACATAGGTTTGGTGGGTATTTACAACTGAAATTCCATAAGCTTAAATATATTGTTCTTATGTAAATCAACATCTTAAAATGGTGGTGTTCAAAAATTTTGCCACATGTATTCACTAGTAATCTAAAATACTATTGCACTCACTTGCATGTTTTAGGATAGCATCAAAATATTTTCATTACAAGGGTGCCTGGGTGGATCAATTGATTTTAGCTCAGGTCATGATCTTGGGGTCCCGGGATGGATCCCCACATGCGGCTCCCTGCTCAGAAGGGAGTCTGCTTGTCTCCCTCTCCCTTTGCCCCTTTCCCTGCTCATGTTCTCTCTTTTTCTCCCTCAAATAAATGAATCTTTAAAAAAAGACATTTTCATTACAACTTTCTATACTTAGGGTATATTTTAATACTGAAATTTTAAAATGAGGTTATATCAGTTTTTGAAATGGATGCAACTAAATAAAAAATGCTATATGTATTAGATTTCTACCATCATCCATTTAAAAAATTAATGAAGAAAATCATTATTGGAAATTATTATTTTTTGAATTTGAATTTCTATCTTACATTTGTCACAAAATTTATCTTAATTAATACATTGATGCCTCAACATTTTTTTTCACTCATACTTCTTTGCAACAAAAACATATGCATATTGCAATCGAAAGTCTTCAAACTGCCTCTTCATCACAAAGCACTAACAGAGGAGCGGGCAATAACCATCGCTCTCCAGTTGGCCTGATGCTCACACCATGTGGAGGCACAAACAGGTGAAGCCCCAGCACATCAACTCGAGGAAGACCAGGGCTAGCAATATCTGGATCGCTGGACTGCAGAGTTTGCTGATGTGGCCCCAATGGTGCCAGGGGCAGGGGATTCAGGTGCTCCAATGAACCATCCAGGGAATGGCAATGAAGCTAACATGGATGGACTGACATTAAAGAGGATTCATTGGGAGAAGACTCACATCTGTGAGAAATACTGTGCAGAGCTCTTCAGCTTCTCTGAGTTCTTAGAAAATAAGAAAAATTGCACTAAAAACCCACCTGTCCTCATCATGAATGACAGTGAGGGGTCAGTACCTTCAGAAGATTTCCCTGGGACTCTGCTGAGCCACCAGACACACAGTCCAAGCAGTAAGGATGTTCACAGGGAGGATGGCATCAGCTTGTGGGAGATGAAGGAGAAGCTGCATGAGGAATCTTTAGTGTACTTGAAGGCAGAGACACGCCTGCCACCCACGTCCCAGGAGATCAGCTATTTACCCAAAGGCAAAGTGGCCAATACTAACATCACTCTTCAAGCACTGCAGGGCACCAAGGTGGTGGTGAATCAGTGGAGCACAGATGCTCTGTCAGAGCCCTTGCCCTGCACCAGCAGCATCCCACAAGTCCTTGAGCACATCCTGTGCCTGCAGCAGCAGTAGCTGAAGCAGATCCAGCTCACCAAGCAGATCCATGTTCAGGTAAACATGTGGGTCTCCCACACCCTCCACTCCAGTATGGTGGGAGTGGACACTCTCAAGACCGTGGGCAGCCACATGCCCCAGCAGATTTTCATAGCTGTGGCTTTGCTCAGCCAGAAAGTTGGAAGCCAGAGCCTGACTCTGGACACCTTGAAACAAACCAAGCTACCTTATGCAAACATCTCTTCCACTGCCAGCGCCACATTCCAGGCATTAGCACCCTTCACCCTGAAGCCAGATGGGGCAAGGTGCTGCCAAAAGTCATGTCCCACCTTCCCAGTTCTTTGCTACCCCAGACCCCAGGCTCCGTGCTCTTCCAGAGCCCTTTCTCCACTGTGATGTTAGACCCATCCAAGAAAAGGAAAGGAAAGCCAGCAAATGTGCCTCTGGTGGAGGTCAAATCCAAAGATGAAGCCATCATCTGCAAGCACAAGTATAAGAACTGTAGCAATATTTTTTGGACTGATAGCTCCTTGCAGATCCACCTCCCCTCCCATACGGGAGAAAGACCTTTCATGTCCTCTGTCTGTGGCCACCGGTTCACCACCAAGGGCAACCTAAATGCGCACTTTCATCAACATCCCCAGGGGAAGTTGAGCCCCCAGCTGTTTGCCAAGTTCCACAACAAAATGGTGGCAGGCTGTGGCATTCCCTATGCATTCTCTGTACCTGTCCCCATAGATGAATCATGTCTCTCTTTAGACAGCAAACCTGTCCTTGTAACAGGGACCCCCAACATAGGGCTACATCAAAATCTCTATTCAGGAACTAACCCCAAGGAACTCATAGGTAAGTATCTACAGCCCAGGCTTTCTTCATAAAGTGAGGATGGCTCCCTACTATCTGGAGAGGGGCCAAACCACAATTTCCCAAGTGCTGGTGGCTTCCAAGGGAGTAGAACACCTAAGCTGGGGTCAGAGACCCTGAAATTGCAGTAGTTGGTGGACAATATCAACAAGGCCACCACCAACCCCAATGGATGTCTCATTTGCCACCAGGCCTTAAGCTGCCAAATCTCCCTCAAAATGCATTCCCCCCATCCACGCCGGGAAGAGACCATTCCAGTGTAAGAACTATGGTCGTGTCCTCTCCACCAAGGGCAACCTGAAGACGCACTTCAAGGTCCACAGAACAAACACATCCATAAAGAAGCAGCATTTGTGCCCCATCTGCCAGAAGAAGTTTACCAACGTGATCTTGCTGGAGCAGCATATCCAGATGCACATGGGTGGCCAGATTTCCAACATGCCACTGCCTGAGAATCCCTGTGACTTTATGGGTCCAAGTCCATGATGATTGGCGAAAATGGCAGTGCACGTGCTGTCTGTCACAATGACATTATTGAAAGCATGGATGTTGAGGAGGTTGGCCTGCAGAATGCCCCTAGTAGCTCCTTGAAGGTCCCCATGCCTCTTCCCAGCGTACACTTGGCACTACCCACTCTTGGGTTTGCTGTCATGGCTTCCCTAGATGCTCCAGGAAAGGTGGGTCCTGCTCCTCTTGTTCTGCAGTAGCAGAACAGCAGAAAAACTGTTGGTGGAGAGAGATGGTTTGATGTGACACTTGTCATCTTTAGTGATGGGAGACCAGGAGTACCGGAGCTGAAGTCCAGATGTCCTGGAGACTGTATCCTTCCAGGCACTGTCCCCAGCCAATAGCCAGGCAGAAAGCATCAAGTCCAGATCTCCTGATGCTTGTGGCAAAGCAGATAGCTCTGAGAACAGCAGCACTGAGATGGATGGTCATAGTCTGCTATCAACATTTATCTGAACCCAGCCAACCTATGTCAAAGTTGAAGTCCCTGGCACATTTGTTGGACTTTGACCATATCCCCAGGCATGACACCTTTGTTAGTGGCCCAGCCACACCAACAGGTCAAACAGCATGGCTGCACATGGTGTGGGAAATAACTTCTCTGCAAATGCTTTTCAGATTCACAAGTGAACCCACACTGGGGAGAAGCCTTTCATGTGTAACATATGTGGGTGAGCTTTTGTCACCAACGGCAACTTGATGGTCCACTGTATGATGCATGGGGCCAACAATAAATAGCTCATTCTCTGTGGGAGGAAGCTGGCCATTGAGAACACTATGTCTCTGTTAAGAACTGATGGGAAGAGAGTCCCTGAGATGTTTCCCAAGGAAATCCTGGCCCCTTTGATGCTTCTGGACCCTGTCCTGTGGATCCAGTATACCAGTATGCTCAGTGGAGGTCTGGCCATGATGACAAATTAAACCTCTGTGATCCAGAATGGTGGTATTCCTATCCTTTCTGTTTCCCCAGAGGCCATCTGCATTTGAACAACATCACTGTCCCTAAGATGGATGACTCCCAGTCCACTATCAGCGCTGAAGTGGAAAAACCAGGTGCTGCTGACAGCATCCCCAAACACCAGTTCCTTCTCTTCCTCAAGGAAAACAAAATCACAGTCAGCTAAATTCTAGGAGAACCATTGTTGAAAGAGAAATGCAGGCAGAATGACCTCTCTAGAACTGTACTTTTCTCTTTTTTTTTCCTTTTTAAAAGAACCCATTTCCTCCTGTTTGTTTTCTTACTGATGCACAAATGATGTTTACAGTTGTGATCACAAACTCAGGCAAGTCCTACAATTAGATGTTGTTATGTTGCTTTGCAAAAAAACAAACACACAAACAAACAAAAACAAGAAAAAAGATAATACATACTGAAACAAATACACACTAGATTTTTTTCCTTTAATTTTTGAAGGAAGTGGGTCTTGCAAAGTAGCTTTGTTACTTGCCAGAAACTGTATACACAAAACCTTATACAACTAGAGTAACTATTTTTAAAGATTACCCCCCTATTTCAAATTGGAACTTACTGAACTACAATGGAAAAGACAACTGTTAGCCTTTGGTGGGGAGTACTATATGCTTCCCTGTGACTCTATGCAGGTACATGGACAAGATCTGGCATCTGTTTAGGGACCTGTTTTGTATGACCCCCAACCCAGCAGCCATCCTTTCTTGTTTTTTTTTTTCCTGAATGTACTTTTTTAAAACAAAATTTGTAGAATTACAAAATTCCTTCAATGTTGGAACCTTAAGTAGGATGCCCTCAAATGGACTGAGTTTAGTCCTTAGGGAGCCAGTGCATGTTGTTGTTTATTTAAATACAGTTTGGATAGAGCCCCAAGAGTGCCAATGTACTCCCTATGCTTTCCAAATGCCTCCTTGCTGAACCATCAGGAGAGGTGGGCACCTGAGCAGGGACCCTCAGGTAACTTAATTTGGTTTGCCAGTGCCTACTGTTTGAAGAACTGGGTTTTCATTCTCGAAGAAACTCATGGAAGGGAATGTTCCTCACAGGTTCACATAATAATTTTTACAAAAGTGTCCTTGGTACAGTTTATGCCAAGTTATTATAAAGATTGTTCTTGGGTATTGGATGAAGTCTATGAAGTTGGAACAGACGAGTCATGGGTGTGAAAGCTTCAATTTATCTACCTCATTTATGTTTTATTTTTGTAGCCATAGCATCTATTTTCCTATTTTATGATGACTGAAGTGCTCTGATGCCCTGTCTGAAACCTGAGTTGATCTGTGGTGGGAGCTGCTATACCTTTAAAATATTTTTGTGATTCTATTTTTTTCTTGAACTCTCCTTTTTTTTTTTTGTATATGTAATGATGAAACATGCTCTAATGGTTTAACAAAGAAAGAGAAAGAAAGACCTTAATTTCTGAGTGGAGAAGTCTCACTCTTCATGGGAAAGTAGATCAAGACTGTAATCAAAAGTTTGGGAACAGACTCTTTACGATAGAGAACAAACAAATGATTACCAGAGGGAAGGTGGGTGGAAGGATGGGTGAAATAGGTGATGGGGATTATGGAGTGCACTTGTCCTGATGAGCAGTGGTTGATGTATGCAATTGTTGAATTACTGAATTGTACACTTGAACCTAATATAACAGTGTATGTTAACTATATTGGAATAAAAAAAAAGTTTGTCTGTGTTATTGCACCTGACTTCAGGATCCAAATTTTTTTTTGTTCCTGGAATTGTAAGCTGAACACAATGCTAGTACCTGTTTACACTGTGATGTGGATATTGCTACAGAGAACACATTGGAAACTTCCTCACTGTTAAGCAAATCATGCCCTTGTGAATGTGTGATCTAGGGAGAAAAATGCCTGTAATTTTACCTCCTGATGTTATCTGTTTTGTTGGAGAATGAATTTTTGATGTGTTCTTTTTTCTCCTCTCCCACCCCCAAAAATCACTAACAGTTAATTTTTTTCTTACACATTGAGTTATTACAATTATTACTGGTATGTAAATGCTTGCAATGGTATAAATATATTATAAAATATGTTTTGAAACATAAAAAAATAAAACTTTAGTGGAAATACATCTTTATTTCCTTTTTAAAAAGTTTTTTTTTTTTTAATTTACTTGAGAGAGAGGCAGAGAGATACCAAGAGTTAGGTTCAGCAGCAGAGGGAGAGAGAGAAGCAGACTCCCAGCTAAGCAGGGAGCAGGAATTGGGCCTCCATGGAAGGACCTGAGCTGAAGGCAGACGCCCAACCCACAGAACCACCAGGAGGCCCCTGGAAATGCATCTCAATGCAGTTTGTGGTTCTTTTCCCCCCCACACTATTTGTTCATATGCACATTAATGAATGTTTTTTATTGCTAGAATGAAAAAGAAGTCATAATCAATATCAGCTCTATTTCTCATTTGTATGGATCTAAGTACAGAAAATACTTCTTCACATAAATAATTAGATGTGACTGGAAGGAATTTTGATGTAACGATATCACACAATTTTCTAAATTCCAAACATAAACACTTAGTAATGGCACAAAAATACTTAGTGATCTTTCACAAAAAAATTGCTTTCAAATTGTAAACCACCTGACTTGCAAAAGTATCTGTTACCCACTCGTTAGAGTCAATCACTTTCTCAACACTAATGAGGTATTTTAAAAATAAGCTCCTTTATTTTAGAATAGTTTTAGATTTCCAGAAAATTGCAAAGATTATACAGAGAATTCCTATGCACCCAATTCCCCCATAATTAACATTTTACATCAGTATGGTATATTTGTCACAATTTAGAAAACAAATATTAATATATTATTTTTAACCAAATCCATACTTTATTCACATTTTCTGTTTTTACCCAAAGTCCTTTCTCTGTTTCAGGATCCCATCCAGGATGTCACATTTCATTTAGTTGCCTATGCTAACTCTTGGCTGTGACAGTTTCTCAGACTTTCTTTCTTTTGATGATCTTGAAAGTTTTGAGAAGTTCTTGTTGGGTATTTTGTAGAATGTACCACAATTGTGTTTTGTCTGATGTTTTCCTAATGATTAAATCTGGGGTCATGGATTTTTAGTAGCAAGAATATAAACATAAATTTCTATTCTTGTCACATCATATCAAGGGTACATATTATCTAGGAGACTTATCACTGCTGATGCTAACCTTCATTACCTGGCTGAGGTAGTGTTCATCCAGTTACTCCACAGTGAAGTTAGACTTTTTCTCCCCATACTCTTTAGAAGGAAGTCACTATCTACAGTCTCTAGTTAAGGAGTGGAAGTTGTGTTCCATCTCTTTCATCTACAGACATTATTTGGATTGTTTTAAAAAGATTATTTATTCATTTATTTATTTGAGAGACAGAGAATAAGCACAAGTAGTGGAAAGGAGCAGAGGGAGAGGGGGAAGCAGACTCCCCACAGAGAACTCAATGTGGGATTTCATCCCAGGACCCCAAGATCATGACCTGAGCTGAAGGCATACACTCAACTGCCTGAGTCACCCAGGTGGCCCTGTATAATTAAGATATATACATGACTTTGAATTATTTTGTATGGGAGATTTTCTGTTCTTCCTTATTTATTTATTCATTCATTTATTTAATCATTCATCTATTTAATCATTTGTTTATGTCAGTTTAGGTCCATGGATATTTATTTTATAGTTTGTGTTATAATCCAATGCAGTGTTATTTATTTTGTTATTCTAATAGTTCTAGCTTTGACCACCAAGAGTTTTTCAGTTAGCTCCTATGTTTTGTTAACATACCACATCATTTTGGATTTTGTTTTTGAGCAACTCTTTACTTTCTGACATTATAAGTTTCTCCAGGCTTATCTTGTATATTATATGCCCTAATCCTGGAATCATAAATTTCTCAAAGGGGTCCTGGTTCCTTTTATTGAAAAATAACATTAGAAACAAGATCTGGGTAATAGATGTGCTCATTGCTCCTGGAGTGTCATTTCTTCTAGGCTCTCTCAGCTGACAGAGAAGGAAGACATATGTGTGTAAACCAATTTGTGTATACATACACATAGCTATAAAAACTTTCATATGTAACCACCTGTACCTATATTAAGCTAAACATGAACTTGTAGCAGTGCCTTCAAATCAAAACAATTGCCATGTAAATTAGTCTACCTTGTCTGTAACTTCTCACTCTAAAAGCAAGAAACCTGGCTCCCAACATCCACCTAATCATTTCTGAATTGCTCAATTCTAATACACGTATATATTGATTCAGATCTGCTAAGCCTAAACCTTTTTTAGGAAACTACTTTATCAAACCAGAATATAGCACAGTTCTATCCACCTTTAGTGTTACAGGTTCTACTTATCTCCAAAGTTAAATAGGTCAGCAACTTTTCTCCCTACCCCTTCCAGTGTATTATTTAATACATTTGTAAACACAGTTTGATATTTGTGTTACAGCCTGCTTTCATTATTTGTGTTACGGTCTGCATTAATCTGATAATTTGGTATCACTTACTTTCTAAATTATTCTTTTTAAATTTGCATAAGGTTTCTTATTGATACTCTATCAATACTCTATCAAAATTTTCTTTTTGATACTCTATAAAATTCAGTGGATTTTGACAGATACATATGTCATATATCCACCTGTATTAGTCTACTCGGGCTTCCATAACAAAATATCATATATTGGGAGAGTCTGGGTAGCTCAGTTGGTTAAGCATCTGCCTTTAGCTCTCTTCCTGATCCCGGGGTCCTAGGATTGTGCCTTGCTTTGGGATTCCCTACTCAGTGGAGAGTCTGCTCTCCCTTTGCCCCACTCCCTACTTGTGTTCTCTCTCTCTCTCAAATAAGTGAATAAAATCTTTTTTAAAAATATCATATATTGGGTGATTAAAACAACAGAAATTTGCTTTCTCATAGTTCTGGAGGCTAAAAACCTCAAATCAAAATAATGTTAGGGTTAGTTTTTGGTGATACCTCTCTTCTTATTTTGTTCTCACATGGCCTTTTCTCTGTGCACTCTTGAAGAAGGAGAGAGAGAGGAAATGAGAGTGAGAACGAGAGCGAGAGTGAGAGTGAGAGAGAGAGAGAGAGAGAGAGAGAATTGGAAGGCTTTTTGGTGTCTCTTCCTCTTCTTATTGGACTAAGGTCTCACCCTTAAGACCGCATTTAACCTTAATTACCTCCTTATGCGTCCTGTCTCCAAATGTAGTAACATTGGGTGTTAGGACTTCAACATATGAATTTTGAGCAGGACACATTTCAGTCCATAACACCGTTATTATGGGACCACAAAGGATGGTTTCATTATCCTAAAAAATACCCTTCCATTCACCTATATGACAATACCCCTTCTCAAACCACTGTTCTGTATATCCACTGTAATAATTAATTTTATGTGTGAACTTCCTGGGCTGTGGTACCTAGTTATTTCGTCAAACAGGAGTCCAGATTTTGTTGTGAAGGAATTTTAACAATGTGATTAACATTTAAGTCCATAGAAAAACTGAGAGTTTTCCCCTAAGGTCACAAACAGGATGAGGATGATCAATCTCACCACTTTTATTCAACAAAGAAATGGATATCCTAGCCACAGCAATCACACAACAAAAAGAAATAAAAGGAATCCAAATCAGTAAGGAAGAAGTAAAACTTTCACTATTTCCAGTTGACATGACACTCTATATAAAAAACCCTGAAGAGCCAGCCAAAAAACTGCTAGAACTGATACATGCATTCAATAAAGTCGGAGAATACAAAATCAACGTGCAGAAATCTGTTGCATTTCTATTCATCAGTAATGAAGTGACAGAAAGCGAAATTAAGGAATTAATCCCATTTACAACTGCACCAAAACCAATAAGATATCTAGGAATAAGCCTAATGAAAAATGTGAAAGATCTGTACTCTGATAACTATAAAACACTGTTGAAGGAAACTGAAGATAGCACAAATGGAAAGACGTTCCATACTCATGGATTGGAATAACAAATAGTTTTTTTTTAAGAACAAATATTATTAAAATGCCTATAATCTCCACATTTAATGCAATCTCCATCAAAACAACAATAGCATTTTTCACAAAGATAAAACAAATAATCCTAAAATTTGTATGGAACCATAGAAGACCATGAATATCCAAAGTAATCATGAAAAGCAAAGCAAAGATGGAAGCATCAGCATTCTGGACTTCAAGCTACACTACAAACCTGTAGCGATCAAAACAATATGGTACTGGTACAAAAGCAGACACATCAATCAATGGAATAGAATAGAAACCCAAAAGGAACCCCAAACTATATGGTCAACTAATTTTTGACAAAGCAGGAAAGAAATCCAATGGAAAAAAGACAGTCTCTTCAACAAAGGATTTTGGGAAAACTGGACAGCTATATGCAAAAAAATGAAACTGGACCACTTTCTTATACCACACACAAACATAAATTCAAAATCGATTAAAGACCTAAATGTGAGACTTGAAAACTTAAAAATCCTAGAAGAAAACACAGGTAGTAAGTGCTTTGATATAGGCCATACCAACTATTTTCTAGATATGTCTCCTAAGGGAAAGGAAATCAAAGGAACTTGTTTGGGTCTACATCAAAATAAAAAACTCTGCATGATGGAAACAATCAACCTACAGAATGGGAGGCAATACTTGCAAAATATATATCTGATGAAGGGTTAATATCCAAAATATATTAAAAATTTATAAAACTCAACAACAAAAAACAAATAATCCAATTAAAAATGGGCAGAATACATGAACAGACATTTCCCCAAAGAAGACATCCCGATGGTCGACAGACACATTAGAAGATATTCATCATCACTTAGCATTAGGGAAATGCAAATCAAAACTACAATGAGATATCACATCACACCTGTCAGAATAAGTAATATCAAACAAAACAAGAAACAACAGGTATATGAAAGGATGTGGAGAAAAAGGAACACTCCTGCAGTGTTGGTGGAAATGTACATTGGTATAGCCACTGTGGAAAACAGTTTGGAGGTTCCTCAAAAAGTTAAAAATAGAACTAGCCTACAATCCAGCAATCATATTACTGGGTATTTACATCAAGAATACAAAAACACAATTCAAAGAGATGCACACACTTCTATGTTTACAGCAATATTATTTATAATAGCCAACATAGGGAACCAGCTCAAGTGTCCACATATTGGTAAATAGATATAGATAATATAGTGTGTATGTGTGTGCATGTGTATAATCATTCAGCCATAAAAACAATGAAATCTTTCTATTTTCAATGACATGGATAGAGCTAGGCAGAACAATGTTAAGCACAATGTGTTAGTCACAGAAAGATGAATATATAATTTCACTCATATGTGGAATTTAAGAAACAAAACAAATGAATGAAGGGACAAAAAGAAAGAGAAACAAAGCAAAAAACAGACTCTTAATTATGGAGTACAAAGATATGGCTACCAGTGGGGAAGGGTGTGGGGACAGCTGAAACAGGTGATGGGAATTAAGAAGTACATGTATCACGATGAGCACTAAGTTATGCATGTATGTGTTGAACACCTTAAACTAATGTGACACTTTTTCATTAACTAACTGGAATTAAAATAGAAAGTTAAAAAAAAAACTTGAACCTAGATATTAGTTTTTACTAATATATAATACTCAACACATACAAAACAGATAATCATACCATCTGTTTCTTCTGTCAGTGTTGATATCCAGGATCTATAAAGAACTATAAAGAACTCCTCAAACTCAACACACACAAAACAGACAATCATATAAAAAATGGGCAGAAGATATGAACAGTCACTTCTCCAATGAAGACATACAAATGGCTATCAGACACACGAAATAATGTTCATCATCACTAGCCATCAGGGAGATTCAAATTAAAACCACATGGAGATATCACCTTACACCAGTTAGAATGGCCAAAATTAGCAAGACAGGAAACAACATGTGTTGGAGGGGTTGTGGAGAAAGGGGAACCCTCTTACACTGTTGGTGGGAATGCAAGTTGGTGCAACCACTTTAGAGAACAGTGTGGAAATTCCTCAAGAAATTAAAAAATAGAGCTTCCCTATGACCCTGTAATTTCACTACTGGGTATTTACCCCAAAGATACAGTGAAAAGAAGGGCCATCTGTACCCCAATGTTTATAGCAGCAATGGCCCCTGTCGCCAAACTGTGGAAAGAACCAAGATGCCCTTCAACGGATGAATGGATAAGGAAGATGTGGTCCATATACACTATGGAGTATTATGCCTCCATCAGAAAGGATGAATACCCAACTTTTGTAGCAACAAGGACGGGACTGGAAGAGATTATGCTGAGTGAAAAAAGTCAAGTAAAGAGAGTCAATTATCATATGGTTTCACTTATTTGTGGAGCATAACAAATAGCATGGAGGACATGGGGAGATGAAGAGGAGAAGGGAGTTGGGGGAAATTGGAGGGGGAGAAGAAGCATGAGAGACTGTGGACTCTGAGAAACAAACTGAGGGTTTTGCGGGAGAGGGGAATGGGGAGTTGGGTGAGACTGGTGGTCGGTATTATGGAGGGCATGTGTTGTATGGAGCACTGGATGTGGTGCATAAACAATGAATTCTGGAACACTGAAAAGAAATAAAATAATAATACTATAAAAAATAAAAAAAATTAGGGATGCCTGGATGGCTCAGTGGGTTAAGCTTCTGCCTTCGTCTCAGGTCATGATCTCTGGGTCCTGGGATTGAGCCCCACATCAGGCTCTCTGCTCGGTGGGGAGCCTGCTTTCCCCCTCTCTCTCTGCCTGCCTCTCTGCCTACTTGTGATCTCTCTCTGTCAAATAAATAAATAAAATCTTAAAAAAAATAAAAATAAATAAAAAAATAAGATAGTTGTTCATAGTCATATTCTGTTGGTTTCTTTTTACTTGAAAGTCCTGACTAACATCCCCACTCTATAATTCTGTTTTATCCAGAATGTCTTTTTAAAAAATTTTTGTTATTTTAGACATCATACAGTACATCATTAGTTTTTGATGTAGTGTTCAATGATTTATTGTTTGCATATAACACACAGGGTTCCAGGCAATCCGTGCTCTCCTTAATACCCATTACCTGTTTCACCCATCACTGCTCACCAGACCCTTCTAAAATCCTCAGTTTGTTTCTCAGATTCCATAGTCTCTCAAACTTTTTCTCCCACTCTGATCTCCCCTTCCTTTTATACTTCCTTCTCCTAATGTCATCCATGCTATTCTTTATGTTCTACAAATAAGAAAAACTATATGATAATTGACTTACTCTGCTTGACTTATTTCACATAGCATAATCTCCTGCAGTTCCATCCACGTTAATGCAAAGTTTGGGTATTCATCCTTTCTGATGGCTGAGTAATATTCCATTGTGTATATGGACCACATCATCTTTATTTATTCATCTCTTCAAGGGCATCTCAGCTCTTTCCACTGTTTGGCTATTGTGGACATTGCTGCTATGGACATTGGAGTACATATGGCCCTTCCATTCACTACATCTGTATCTTTGGGGTAAAAAAAAAAAAACAGTAGTGTAATTGCTGTGACAAAGAGTAGCTCTATTTTTGTTTGAGGAACCTCCTTGCTCTTTTCCAAAGTAGATACACCAACTTGCATTCCCACCAATAGTGTAAGAGGGTTTCCCTTTCTCCACAAACAACATTTGTTGTTTTGTGCCTTGTCAATTTTTGCCATTCTTACTGGTGTAAAGTGGAATCTCAATGTGGTTTTGATTTTAATTTCCCTGGTGGTTAATAGTGACCAACATTTTTTTAGGTGTATGTTAGCCATTTGTATGTATGTCTTCTTTGGAGTAGTGTCTGTTTTTGTCTTTTGTCCATTTCTTGACTTGATTATTTGTTATGGTTATGTTGATTCTGAGAAGTTCTTTATAGATGTTTGATATCAGGCCTTCGTCTGTAGTGTCACTTGCAGATATCTTCTCCCATTCTGTGGGTTGCCTCTTTGATTTGTTGACTGTTTCTTTGCTGTTCAGGAGCATCTTATCTTAACGAAGTCCCAAAACATTTTCACTTTTGTTTCCCTTGCCTTTGGAGATGTGTCTTGAAAAAATTTGCAGTGGCCAATGTTAAAGAAGTTGTTGCCTAAGCTCTCCTCTAAGATTCTGTTGGATTTCTGTCTCACATTGATGTCTTTCATCCATTTTGAGTTTATTGTTGTGTATGGTGTAAACGAATGGTTGAGTTTCATTCTTCTCTATATAGCTGTCCAATATTCCCACCATCATTTATTAAAGAGGCTGTCTTTTTTCCATTGGATATTTCTTCCTGCTTTGTCAAAGTTTAGTTGACCATAAAGTTGAGGGTCCGTATCTGGGTTCTCTGTTCCATTCCCTTGATCTATGTATGTGTTATGGTGCCAGTACCATGCTGTCTTGGTGCTCACAGCTCTGTAATATAGCTAGAAATCAGGAATATCGATGCCCCTAGTTTTGCTTTACTTTTTTCCACATTCCCTTGGTGATTTGGGGTCTTTTCTGGTTCCATACAAATTTTATAATTGTTTGTTCCTGCACTTTCAAAAATGCTGCTGGTATTTTGATTGGGATAACATTGAAAATATAGATTGCTCTGGGCAGCATAAAGATTTTATTGATGTTTATTCTTCTGATCCATGAGCATGGAATGTTTTTCCATCTTTATGTGTCTTCTTCAATTTCTTTCAAGAGTGTTTTGTAATTCCTCATGTATATACCCTTTACCTCTTTGGTTAGGTTTATTCATACATATCTTGTGTGTGTGTGTGTGCACGCGCTATTGTAAATGGCATTGATTCTCTAATTTCCCTGTCTGCAATTTCATTGTTAGTTTATAAGAAAGCAAGTGATTTCTGTGCATTGATTTAGTATCCTGCCACATTACTGAATTGCTATATAAGTTCTAGTATTTTGGGAGTGGGGTCTTTTGGGTTTTCCACATAAAGTATCATGTCATCTTTGAAGAGAGAGAGTTTGACTAGTTCTTTGCCAATTTGAATACATTTTATTTCTTTTTGTCTCATGATTGTTGTTAGTAGGACTTCTAGTATTATGGTAAACAATAGTGTTAAGAGTAGGCATTCATGTCGTGTCCCTGATCTTAAATGAAAAGCTTTTCCCCTTTGAAAATGATATCCACTGTGAATTTTTCATAGATGGATTTTATGAAATTGAGGAATTCTCCCTCAATCCCTATAGTCTGAAGAGTTTTAATCAGGAAAGGATGCTGTATTTTGTCAGATGCTTTTTTGCATCAGTTGAGACGACTGTGTGGCTCTTGTCTCTTCTCTTATTTATGCTTTCTATCATATTGGTTGATTTAGGCATGTTGAACCACCCTTGTATCCCAGGGATAAATCCTGCCTAGTTGTGATGGATAAGAATTTTAATGTACTGTTGGATCCTATTTGCTAGGATCTTGTGAAATTTGGCATCCATATTCATCTGGGATATCAGTCTAAAATTGTTCTTTTTATGGGGTCTTTTTAAAAAAAAGATTTTATTTATTTATTTGACAGACAGAGATCACAAGTAGGCAGAGAGGCAGGCAGAGAGAGGGGGAAGCAGGATCCCTGCTGAGCAGAAAGTCTGATGTGGGGCTCAATCCCAGGACCCTGAGACCATGACCTGAGCCAAACGAAGGCAGAGGCTTAACTCACTGAGCCACCCAGGTGCCCCTCTTTTTATGGGGTCTTTGCCTGGTTTTAGGATCAAGGTAATGCTGGCCTCATATAATAAAACCAGAAGTTTGCCTTCTGTTTCTATTTTATGAAACAGCTACAGGAGAATAGGCATTATTTCTTCTTCAAATGTTTGGTAGAATTCCCAAGGAATCCATCAGGTTCTTGACTCTTGTTTTTTGGGAGGTTTTTTTTTTAAATCACTCCTTTAATCTTGTAATTGGTTATTGGTCTATTCTGGTTGTCAGTTTCTTCCTGATTCAGTCTTAGAAGTTTATAGGTTTCCAGGAATGCATCCATCTTGTCTAGGTTGCTTAACTTATTAACATATAACTGTTGATAATAATTTCTTTTCTTTTTTTTTTAAAGGTTTTATTTATTTGAGAGAAAGTGAGAGAGAGAGAGCATGAGAAGGGAAGAGGTCAGAGGGAGAAGCAGACTCCCCGTGGAGCTGGAAGCCTGATGCGGGTCTCGATCCTAGTACTCTGGGATCATGACCTGAGCCGAAGGCAGGCGCTTAACCAACTGAGCCACCCAGGCATCCTTAATAATTTCTGATGATTGTTTCTATTTCCTTGGTGTTAGTTGTGATCTCTCCCTTTTCATTCATAATTTTATTAATTTGGGTCTTCTCTCTTTTCTTTTCAATTAGTTTGACCAATGGTTTATTGATCTTAATGATTCTTTCAAAAAACCATCTTCTAGGTTCATTGATGTGTTCTACGGTATCTCTAGTTTCTATCTCATTGGTCTCTGTTCTAATCCTGATTATTTCCCTTCTCACGTGTGTATTAGGTTTCATTTGTTGTTGATTCTCCAGATCTTTAAGGTGTAAAGAGTGCTTGTATCTCAGGATTTTTCTACTTTTTTTTTTTTTTTTGAGTAAGGTTTGGATGGCTATGTATCTCCCCTTTGCTGTATCCCCTAGGTTTGGATTGAAGTGTCTTCTCTTTTTTTTTTTTTTTGCAGGCTCCCTGCTGAGCAGAGAGCCCAATGTGGGGCTCCAACCCAGGACTCTGGGATCATGACCTGAGCCGAAGGCAGAGGCTTAACCCACTGAGCCACCCAGTCGCTCCCCTTTCCTTCTTTGCTTTTCTTTTTCACCACACACCCTGTCTGGGCCCCCCAGCCTGGTGGCTTTCCCAGGGCTGATGGCCCCTGAGAGAGGAGCTGCTCCTCACAGCCACCAGCTGTTATTAACAACCAGGACATGCCCCCAAAGGTCACTGTTGTTGTTGAAAGATGTGACTTTTTTTTTCAGTTGGCTAATGACGAGCTGGGGATTTGATGTGTGTAGGTCTGTGGTGCTCAGATCAAGGAAAGACACATGTCTCAGAGAGGAATTTCAGACCACTGGGGAATCGGGAGAGACTTGCTCCTGCCCCCCCCCCGCCCCGCCCCGCTGGCCGCCATGAGTCACGGCTCATGACACTGCAGTGCCCCGTTGGTCCTTCCCTCGGATGGGGCCCAGACGCACGGCTGGCCGTTCTGCTTTCCTCGAGCAGGGATTTTTAAATTATTGTTGTCACACTTAAGGACACCAGAGAGCTGCAGACACAGTGCTGATGTGCCCCACCTGCTGGGGGAACACCCCTCTCTGGCAGCTGGCCTCCTTGTCACCCCTCCACACCCCACCCAGCCCTTAGAGCCATCCTGTACAAGATGCAGACAAGACTCCGGCCCAACCACAAGCCTCTCCTCACATTCAGAAGGTTCCCCAGCATAGCCAGGTGGTCCTGCACAGGGCCCTAATCTCCTGCCCTGGGACATGCTCCACCTTGGCCCGAGGGGTCCCCTTTCCTGTGACAACCAGCCCATCTCTGCTCAGAAGGCTGGCCCACATGTCACATCCTCTGGGGAGACCTAATTGAGCACTTTCACCAAAGGACCATCCACCCGGGGATGCTCACGTCCCACCCAGCGGCAACATCTGAAACGGCCTTGTACATTTACTGCCTCCCTCATGTGCTGGGTGGGTGCTCCTTCCTCACCCTTGGCCACGAAAGCTGCCTAAGGGTGCTCATGCTGGTGGTGCTGGGCCTAGTGCCATGAAATCTGCCCTGCTTGCAGCAGGTGATGGAGGGGCATCGGAAGAGCGGAGGAGTGAGCACCTGGCGGGGCTGCTGGCGAACCACAGGATACACAGTGTGGGACACCCCGGTGGGGGCTGGCATGAAGCTGGGGCTGCGCTGACACCATCCATCCTTACTGTGACTGACAGGTGCCAATGGAAGGGAGAGGCTGCAATCTGGTGGCTGCTGGCTCACATCTGAGCCCCAGGCTGACTTGGTATGGTTTTCAGAATGGTCTCAAAAATGGAGCCAGTATTAAAAACACTGGAGGGTTTATGTTAAATCCTGGTTTCCAGATACTTTCCCACTCCCTATGACCCCCGCAAAACTCTCATTGGTTTCCATGAATTATTTAAGTTATTTTTGATTTCTGATTGACTGATACATTCTTGAGCAGGATGGTCTTTAGTTTCCAAGTGTTTAAATTTCTTCCAAACTTTTTCTTGTGGTTGAGTACCAGTTTCAAAGCATTGTGGTCTGAAAGTATGCAGGGAATAATATCAATCTTTTGGTATCTTTTGAGACCTGATTTGTGACCCAATATGTGGTCTGTTTTTGAAAAAAATTCCCTGTGTGCTTGAGAAGAACAGGTATTTTGTTGTTTTAGGGTGGAATATTCATATATCTATTAGGTCCATCTGGTCCGGTGTTACTCAAAGCTCTTCCTTCTTTGTTTATCTTCTGCTTGGATGATCTGCCTATTGCTGAGAGTGGAGTGTTGAGGTCTCTTACTATTAAAGTATTATTATCAATATTTACCTATGTTTTTGTTAGCAGTTGGCTTTGTAGTTGACTGCTCCCATATTGGGGGCATAGATATTTACAATTGTTAGATCTTCTTTTTGGATAGACATTTTAAGAATGATATAGTGTGCTTCTGCATCTCTGACTACAGTCTTTAGCTAAAAATCTAATTTGTCTGATATGAGAATTGCTACCCCAGCTTTGTTTTGATGTACATTGGCATGAAAAATAGTTCTCCATTCCCTCACTTCTGTTCTGGATGTATCTTTAGGTTCAAAATGAGTCTCTTGTATACAGCGTATGGATGGGTCTTGTCTTTTTAGCCAGTCTGCCACCCTGAGTCCTTGCATGGGAGCATTTAGCCTAGTCTCATTGAACGTGATTATTGAAAGATAAGATTTTATTGCCATCATGTTGCCTGTGAAATCCTTAGCTCTATAGATTGTCTTCATATATTTCTGTAGCATATCACTCTTGCCGTCCTTCTCCTTTTATATACCCCCCGTTAATATTTCTTGCAGGGCCGGCTTAATGGTCATATATTCTTTCAGTCTCTGCCAGTCCTGGAAGGACCTTACCTCGCCATCCATTTTGAATGTCAGCCTTGCTGGATAAAGTATTCTTGGTTGTATGCTTTTCTCATTTATTGCCCTGAATATTTTTGCCAGCCCTATCTGGCTTTCCAGGTCACTGTGGACAGGTCCGATATTATTATCATATTACTCCCTCTGTAAGAAAGGATATCTTCCCCCTAACTGCTCGTACGATGGTTTCCTTGGTTCTAAGATTTGTAAATTTTACTGTACATGCCTGTTGTTTGTCTGTTCTGCTTGATCTTAGGTGATGTTCTCTCTGCCTCTAGGACACAAATGCTTGTTTCATTCCCCAGATTAGGGAAGTTCTTGGCTACAAATTGGTCAAATATATCTTCTAGTCCTCTCTTTCTCTCCCCCCCTCTCCAACCAGGGATTCCAAAAATTCTGACATTGAAAGTTTTCATGGTATCACTTATTTCTCTAATTCTGTTTTCATGGATTTTAAACTGTTTGTCCCAGGGCTCCTACTGCTCCTTCTTTTCTGTTTGTTTTCAAGATCACTAATTCATTAGTCTGCCCCATTTACCCTAACTATTAGAGTATCTAGATTAGATTGCAGGTCTTTAATAGCATTTTTAAGTTCTTCCAGATCCACTCTCACGTCTGCCCTTATCAAATCTATGTTGACGTTCGTACTTTTCTCCAACCTTATTTTTTAAAATATTTTATTTATTTATTTGACAGACAAAGATCACAAGTAGGCAGAGGAGCAGGCAGAGAGAGTGGGGGAGGCAGGCTCCCTGCTGAGCAGAAAGCCTGATGCAGGGCTCAATCCCAGGACCCTGGGATCATGACCTGAGCCAAAGGCAGAGGCTTTAACCCACCGAGGCACCCAGGCACCCCTTTCTTCAGCCTTATTATTGTCTTCATAAGTGCTACCCTGAAGTCTATTTCTGACATTTTGCTTAGATCCGTATCCATTAGATCTGTGGGTGAGACCACTGTCTCTGGGTCTTTATTTTGTTGGGAGTTCCTCTTTCTATTCATTCTGCTGAGTTGTGGTTAAGCGGATGTACCACTGAAAGTATCAACCACAATCCAGGCAAGCTGCACCCTCTTGACTGATGATTCTTTGCCTCCATAGAGGTCCAGATGTGGGTAATCTTACATTTCAGACTGATTGCATGGGTGTTCAGTGTGGCTTGGTAGGTTTCTAGCCAAATTCAGGGGACCAGTTGAAAAGGAGTCTCCCATTCCTTCACCACATTGGTTATCCAGAATGTCTTAGATTCCTGTACTATGTATCTTTCTACAATTGTACTTTTTAATTTACCAGTATGTATTCAAGATTCATCCATATTTTTGAGTGGGGGGTGAGAGGGAGGAACAAAATGGTGGAAGAGTAGGAGAACTAAATATCATTGAGCCTCAGGATTTCAGCTAGATAGTTATCAAACCATTCTGAACACCTACAAAATCAACAGGAGATCAAAGTGAAGAATAACAGCAATTCTAGGAACAGAAAAGCAATGACTTTCTGGAAGGTAGAGTGTGCAGAGAAGTGAATCTGTGATGATATATGGGAGATAGACAGCGTGGGGAGGGGCTGGCTCCTGGCAAGAAGTAGAGCAACAGAGCACAAAAATCAGAACTTTTAGAAGGCTGGTCCACTTGAGGGACATCACTCTAAAGGTTAGGTTGGGGCTTGGAACCCTCGCTGTGACAGTGTGGTCTCAGGACACATGGGGTCACAAAAAGATCATGGGTGCCTGAGTGTAGAACTCCCAGGTATTGGAGTGGGTAAGCTGCCTACAGAGATGGAGGGGAGGAGGGGGCTATCAGCTGGGTATTACCTTAAACCGTCATCTGAGGCATAGTTGGACCACTGCTCTCTGAGCAGGGACCACACAAGTGGCAGATCTGGGAGACCCCCTCCTACCTCCTCCAGGAAGAGTTGTGTGTGAGCATGCTGCAGGAATCTGCTGGGTTTGGAGACTCCAAAAGAGGCCATGCACCAGAGATAGAGACCCTTGGTCACAGTCAGGGTGAGCACAGAGTGTGAGCAGAGACCAAGGAGATGGGAGTGATTGACTGCTTTTCTCTGAGAGTGCATTGAGGAGTGGGGCCCTGAGCACTCTGTTCCTATGGGGCCAGAGACTGGGAGGCTGCCATCGTTATTCCCATCCAAAAAAGCTGTATGGAAAGCATTCAGGGAACAAAAGCTACCAAGTGAAACAGAGCAGATTACTTAGCTTGGCCTCTGGCAAGGGTGGTGCAATTCAGTCTCTGGCAAAGACATTGAGAAACACTGCAACGGACCCCTCCCCCAGAAGATCAACAAGAACATCCAACAAAGACCAAGTTCACCAATCAGTGGCAACTGCAAAACTCAGAGATATGGGAATACAGGAGATAGAATTCATGGCTTTTCCCCCCATGATTTTTAAGTCGTTCAAAGTTAAATTTATTAAATTTTATTTTTTTCTTATTCTATTTTTTAAAATTTTCCTCTTTCCTATTTTAATGCTTTTAATATTTTATCCTATCAATACCTTTTAAAAATATGTTTTCAAAGCATTCATTGCTATAGTCATATTCTATCCCTTCATTATATTTAACCTTATTTTTTTCTATGCATATAGGTTGTTCTTTCCTTAAAATTTTTAGATAGTTTCTTCTAACAAGTCAAAATATACCCCAAATCTAGTGCAGGGCTTTATTCTAGTCTCCAGCCTGATCATATTTCTTCTTCTTTGTTTTTTTTTTAAATTTTTTGAAAGAACTTCTTATCAATTCATCTCTTAGAATCTTCTTTTAAAAATTTTTAAATTTATTTTCAGTGTTCCAGAATACATTTTTTATGCACCACACCCAGTACTCCATGCAATATGTGCCCTCCATAACATCCACCACCAGGCTCACCCAACCTCCCAGCCCCCACCCCTCCAAAACCCTCAGATTGTGTTCAGAGTCCACCATCTCTCATGGTTCATCTCCCCCTCCGATTTCCCCCAACTCTCTTCTCCTCTCCATCTACCCATGTCCTCCATGTTATTTCTTATGCTCCACAAATAAGTGAAACTGTATGATAATTGACTCTCTCTGTCTCTTTGACTTATTTCACTCAGCATAAGCTCTTCCAGTCCCATCCATGTTGATATGAAGGTTGGGTATTCATCATTTCTGAGGGAAGCATAATACTCCATAATATATATGGACCACATCTTCCTTATCCATTAGTCCATTGAAGGGCATCTTGATTCTTCCCACAGTTTAGTGGTTGTGGCAATTACCGCTATGAGCATTGGGGTACAGATGGCCCTTTTTTTTCACTACATCTGTATTGTTGGGGTAAATACCCAGCAGTGCAATTGCAGGATTTTCCATATAAAGTATCGTATCACCTGCGAAGAGAGAGAGTTTGATTTCTTCATTGCCAATTTGGATACATTTTATTTCTCTTTGTTGTCTGATTGCTGTTGCTAGGACTTCTAATACTATGTTGAACAAGAATGGTGAGAGTGGGCCTCCTTGTCGTGTTCCTGATCTTAAAGGGAAGGCTGTCAGCTTTTTCCCATTGCAGATGATATTCATTGTGGGTTTTTCATAGATAGATTTTATGAAGTTGAGGAATATTCCCTCTATGCCTATTCTTTGAAGCCTTTTAATCAGGAATAAGTGTTGGATTTTCAAATACTTTTTCTGCATCAATTGTGAGGACCATGTGGTTTTTCTCTCTTCTCTTATTGATTTGTTCTATCACACTGATTGATTTGTGAATGCTGAATCACCCATGAAACTCAGGGATAAATCCCATATGGTCCTGGTGGATAATCTTTTTAATGTACTGTTGGGTCCTGTTAGCTAGGATCTTGGTGAGAATCTTAGCATCCATATTCATCAGGGATATTGTTCTGAAAGTCTCCCTTTTGGTGAGGTCTTTGCCTGGTTTGGGGATCAAGGTAATGCTGGCTTCATAAAAAGAGTCTGGAAGGGGCACATGGGTGGCACCCCTTCGGCTCAGGTCATGATCTCAGGGTCCTAGGATTGAGCCCTGCATCAGGCTCTCTGCTCAGCAGGGAGCCTCCTTCCCCCTCTCTCTCTGCTCCTTGCTCTGCCTACTTGTGATCTCTCTCTCTCTGTGTGTCAAATAAATAAATAAAATGTTTTTAAAAAAGAGTCTTGAAATTTTCTTTTTGCTTCAGTTTTTTGAAACAGCTTCAGGAGAATAGTTATTATTCCTTCCTTGAAAATTTGGTAGAATTCCCTAGGGAATCTGTCAGGTCCTGCAATCTTGTGTTTTTTTTTTTTTTTATCACTGCTTCAATCCCGTTACTAGATATTGGTCTATTCAGGTTGTCAATTTCTTCCTGGTTCAATTTTGGAAGTTTATAGTTTTCCAGGAATGCATCCATTTCATCTAGGTTGCTTAACTTATTGGCATATAACTGTTGATAATAATTTCTGATATTTTTTTCTATTTCCTTGGTGTTAGTTGTGATCTCTCCCTTTTCATTCATAATTTTATTAATTTGGGTCTTCTCTCTTTTCTTTTGGATTAGTGTGGCCAAAGGTTTATCTATCTTAATGATTCTTTCAAAAAAAGAGCTTCTAGTTTCATTGATGTTTTCTACTGTATCTTTAGTTTCTATCTCATTGATCTCTACTCTAAACTTGATTATTTCCCTTCTTGTGTGTCAAGTTGGCTTAATTTGTTGTTGATTCTGCAGTTATTTAAGGTGTAAAGACAGCTGGTGTATACTGGATTTTTCAATTTTTTGAGGGAGGCTTGGATGGCTATGTATTCCCCCCTTAGGACTGCCTTTGCTGTATCCCATAGGTTTTGGACTGATGCGTCTTCATTCTCATTGGTTTCCATTAATTGTTTAAGCTCTTCCTTGATTTCCTGGTTGATCCAAATATTTTTTTTTTTGATCCAAACATTCTTAAGCAAGATGGTCTTTAGCTTCCAGGTGTTTGAATTCCTTTCAAACTTTTTCTGGTGGTTGAGCTTCAGTTTCAAAGCATTGTGATCTGAGAATACACAGGGAATAATCTCAATCTTTTGGTATCGGTTAAGCTCTGATTTGTGACCCAGTATGTGATCTATTATGGGAAGGTTCCATGTGCACCAGAGAAGAGTACATATTCTGTTCTTTTAGGGTGGAATGTTCTGTATATATCTATGAGTTCCATCTGGTCCAATGTGTCATTCGGTGGTCATGTTTCTTTACTGATTTTCTGCTTGGATGACCTGTGGATTATTGAGACTTGCGTGTTAAGATCTCTTACTGTTAATGTAATGTATATCAATATGACTCTTTATCTTGAATAACAGTTTTCTTATGTAATTGGCTGCTCCCATATTGGGGACATAGATATTTACAATTGTTAGATCCTCTTGGTGGATAGACCCTTTAAGAATTTTGTAGTGTCCTTCTGTATCTCTGACTACAGTCTTTAGTTTAAAATCTATCTGATGTGAGAATCACTACCCCAGCCTTCTTTTGAGGCCCATTGGCATGAAAGATGCTTCTCCATCCCTTCATTTTCAGTCTGGATGTATCCTTAGGAACAAGATGGGTCTCTTGTAGAAAACAAATGGATGTGTCCTGTCATTTTATCCAATCTGCAACCCTGTGCAATTGTATGGGCATGTTTAGGCCATTCATGTTGAGAGTGATTATTGAGAGATATGTTTTTATTGACATCGTGTTACCTGTAGAAGTCTCTGGTTCTATAGATTAATTTCTGTTCAGTGATACTCTTGAGTTTATTTCCTCTATTATAGAACCCCCCTTAATATGTCTTGTAGTGCCGGCTTGGTGGTCACATACTCTTTTAAACCTTGCTGGTGTTGGACGCTCTTTATTTCTCCATCTATTTTGAATGTCAGTCTTGCTGGATAAAGTATTCTTGGCTGCATATTTTTCTCATTTAGTGCCCTGAATATGTCTTGCCAGCCCTTTCTGGCTTGCCAGGTTTCTGTGGACAGGTCTGACATTATTCAGATGGGCTTTCATCTGAACCTAAACAATCGCTTCCCCCTAGCTGCTTTCAAGAACTCCTGTCTAAAATTATGATTTATCATTTTCACAATCTAGATTCTATGATCTTCGGGGCAGACCTTTCTGCCTCTAGGACATGAACACTGATTCAATTCTCCAGATTGGGAACATTTTCATGGAGAATTTGTTCAACTATATCCTCTAGTCTTCTTTCTTTCTCCTCCCCCTCAGGGATTCCAATAATTCTGACATTGAAACGATTCTTGGCATCATTTATTTCCCTAATTCTATTTTCATGGCTTCTAAGATGTTTGTTTCAGGCTTCCTCCTGATTCTTTTTCTCTATCGGTTTGTCCTCCAGATCACTAAATCTCTTCTGCCTCAGTTATCCTCGCTTTTAAAGAATTTAGATTAGTTCAGAACTCATTGAGAGCATTGTTGACATCATCCCTGGTGGCTTGCACTTCTGCCCTAATTAATTCCAATTTGTCATTAAAGGCTTTCTCCAATGTAGCCATTGCCTGGATAACTGTTAGCCTGAATTCCCTTTCTGACATACTGTTTTTGTCCATATCCATTAGCTCTGATGGAGAGGGCACAGTCTCTGAATTTTTCCTCTGTTGGGCATTCCTCCTCCTAGTCATTTTGATGAGAGACAGCTGAGGGGATGTTTAGCTGAATGTATCATCCATGGTGCAGGCAAGGTACACTCTGGAACACTTCTGAGCAATCGGATGTCACCACCAAAAAGACAGAAAAAAAAAAAAAGAAAGAGAGCAACAGAGAGACAGGATAAATAAGAAAAACAGAAAATATAAAAGAGAAGACCCAGCTCGAATGGGCTCCAAAGGTAAGATTTATAAAGTGTATGAGCAAAAACAAACAAAGAAACCAACAGAAGTAAATGAATAGTAATAAAAAAATAACCCAGGCAAAATGAACCCCAAGTATATGATTTATATACTACAAGAACAAAAACAAATACACAGAAACACTGACAGAAGAAACAGATGGTATGATTATCTGTTTTGTATGTGTTGAGTTTGAGGAGTTCTTTATAGATCCTGGATATCAACCTTTTGTCTGTACTGTCATTTGCAAATATCTTCTCCCATTCCGTGGGTTGCCTCTTTGTTTTCTTGACTGTTTCCTTTGCTGTGCAGAAGCTTTTGACCTTGATGAAGTCCCAAAAGATCATCTTCGCTTTTGTTTCCTTTGCCTTTGGAGACATATCTTGAAAGAAGTTGCTGTGGCTGATATCGAAGAGGTTACTGCCTATGTTCTCCTCTAGGATTCTGATAGATTCCTGTCTCACATTGAGATCATTTATCCATATTGAGTTTATCTTTGTGTACAGTGTAAGAGAATGGTCAAGTTTCATTCTTCTGCATATAGCTGTCCAGTTTTCCCAGCACCATTTATTGAAGAGACTGTCTTTTTTCCACTGCATATTTTTTCCTGTTTTGTCGAAGATTATTTGCCCATAGAGTTGAGGGTCCATATCTGGGCTCTCTACTCTGTTCCACTGGTCTATGTGTCTGTTTTGATGCCAGTACCATGCCATCTTGGTGATCACACCTTTGTAGTAAAGCTTGAAATCAGGTAACATAATGCCCCCAGTTTTATTTTTGTTTTTCAACATTTCCTTAGTGAATCGAGGTCTCTTCTGGTTCCATGCAAATTTTTGGATTATTTGCTCCAGCTCTTTGAAAAATACTGGTGGAATTTTGATTGGAATGGCATTAAAATTATAGGTTGCTCTAAGCAGTATAGACATTTTAACAATGTTTATTCTTCCGATGCAAGAGCATGGAATGGTCTTCCATCTTTTTGTGTCTTCTTCAGTTTCTTTCGTGAGTGTTCTGTAGTTCCTTGAGTACAGATCCTTTACCTCTTTGGTTAGGTTTATTCCCAGGTATCTTATGGTTCTTGGTGCTATAGTAAATGGAATCAATTCTCTAATTTCCCTTTTTGTATTTTCATTGTTAGTGTATAAGAAAGCCACTGGTTTCTGTACATTGACTTTGTATCCTACCACGTTACAGAATTGCTGTATGAATTCTAGTAGTTTGGGGGTGGAGTCTTTTGGGTTTTCTATATAAAGAATCATGTCATCTGCGAAGAGAGAGAGAGTTTGACTTCTTCCTTGCAAATTTGGATACCTTTTATTTCTTTTTGTTGTCTGATTGCTGTTGCTAGGACTTCTAACACTATGTTGAACAAGAGTGGTGAGAGTGGGCATCCTTGTCATGTTCCTGATCTCAACGGGAAGGCTGCAAGCTTTTTCCCATTGAGGATGATATTTGCTGTGGGTTTTTCATAGATAGATTTTATGAGGTTCAGGAATGTTCCCTCTATCCCTATACTTTGAAGCGTTTTAATCAGGAACAGATGCTGGATTTTGTCAAATGCTTTTTCTGCATCAATTGAGAGGACCATGTGGTTCTTCTCTCTTATCCATTCGTCCATTGAAGGGCATCTTGGCTCTTTCCACAGTTTGGCAACCGTGGTCATTGCTGCTATAAACATTGGGATACAGATGGCCCTTCTTTTCACTACATCTGTATCTTTGGGGTAAATACCCAGTAGTGCAATTGCAGGGACATAAGGAAGTTCTATTTTTAATTTCTTGAGGAATCTCCACACTGTTCTCCAAAGAGGCTGCACCAACTTGCATTCCCACCAACAGTGTAAGGGAGTTCCCCTTTCTCCACATCCCTTCCAACACATGTTGTTTCCTGTCTTGCTAATTTTGGCCATTTGAACTGGAGTAAGGTGATATCTCAATGTGGTTTTAATTTGAATCTCCCTGATGTCTAGTGATGATGAACATTTTTTCATGTTTCTGTTCGCCATTTGTATGTCTTCTTTGGAGAAGTGTCTGTTCATATCTTCTGCCATTTTTTGATATGATAAGGAAGATGTGGTCCATATACACTCTGGAGTATTATGCCTCCATCAGAAAGGATGAATACCCAACTTTTGTAGCAACATAGACAGGACTGGAAGAGATTTGCTGAGTGAAATAAGTCAAACAGAGAGAATCATTTATCATATGGTTTCACTTATTTGTGGAGCATAACAAATAGGATGGAGGACATGGAGAGTTAGGAGAAGGGAGTTGGGGGAAATTGGAAGGGGAGGTGAACAATGACTATGGACTCTGAAAAACAATCTGAAGGGTTTGAAGAGGTGGGGGGTGGGAGGTTTGGGGAACCAGGTGGTGTCTCTTATAGAGGGCACTGATTGCATGGAGCACTGGGTGTGGTACAGAAACAATGAATACTGTTATGCTGAAAATTAATTAAAAAAATCATAAAAAAAGAAGAAGCAGATGGGAGAGTGGTTTTAAATTCTCTGTGTGGGCAAGGAAGTTTATTTTGATTCTCCTCGAATGTATCTTAATATCTTTGTTAAAAGACTCAAATTTCCTGAGATAAAAGGGGGTGAAACCTGGTTTATATATAAGGGTAGCATTTATTAGGGGAAAGGGGATTATCTCGAAGCTTATCTCTATTTGAATATTAAAAAATAAAATTAAACTAAAAAATTTTAAAAATAGAAAAGAAAAACAGGTATATGTATCAAAAAGTTCAAGTTAGATTATGCTGAGTGAAATAAGTCAAGCAGAGAGAGTCAATTATCATATGGTTTCGCTTATTTTTGGAGCATAACAAATAGCATGGAGGACATGGGGAGTTAGGAGAAGGGAGTTGGGGGAAATTGGAAGGGGAGGTGAAGAATGAGAGACTATGGACTCTGAAAAACAATCTGAAGGGTTTGAAGAGGTGGGGGGGTGGGAGGTTGGGGGAACCAGGTGGTGGGTATTAGAGAGGGCACGGACTGCATGGAACACTGGGTGTGGTACAAAAACAATGAATACGTTTTGCTAAAAATAAATAAAAAAATGATTAAAAAAGTTCAAGTTAAAAGGTTATTATGGAATTTGTTGTACTGAACATCTCATTGTGATGGTAAATAGGTTAAAAATTATTTAAAAAATAGAAGAGAACAAGAATAGTGGGAATGAATTAAAAATGAAATTTGAATCTATGAATTAGTGGTGGTTGTCTCTTGTTGTTGTTGTTGTTATTATTATTATTATTGTTTTGGCTGGTTTTCTGGGGTAGGGACCTGCTGTGTGGTTTTTCAGGCAGTCTTGCTAGAGTTGAGTCCTCCTGCCCCATATCAAGGCGCTAGGCCCTGAGGAAACTGGTTTTCCAGGCTTCTGTTCTCTGGAGGGTTTTTTTGTTTCTTTGGTTTTTTGTTTGTTTGTTTGTTTGTTTTTTTGTCTTTGTTTTTTGTTTTGTTTTTGTTTTTTTTTCCTCTCCTTGGCAACTTTTTGTGGTTCTTTGGAGGTTTAGAAGAAAGCAATCTGCACCCAGACCTCTGTTTCAGATAGAAGTCTCAGTCTGTTCCCTTCTGGGTGCTCTAGACCGCATAAATTCTCCCTCTGCCACTGGCAGAGCACATCCCCAGTCACGGTCTCAGGGGTCACATGAACTCCTGCTTGTACCCAAAACCATGAGAAATGTTGGCTTCCAATGGCTGCGTCCACCTCCACTGTCTGGGCAGGTCCAGACCACCAGAGAGGTCCCAACCAGAGATAGCACACTGAGATTTTCACACTGGCCCAGGATTGGAGTGTTCAGAATCTTCTGGTCCTGAGGAGCATGGGCTAGTGTCTGCACAGATTTCTCTCAATTGAGTGTATGGAGTTCGACTCAGACACTGGATGTGCAGTGTGCATGCAGAACACAAAAGGCTGTGGTTCTAGAGAGTGCCTGCTGGTATCCACACCAGACTCACTCATGCATACTGCCACCCAGGCTGTCATGCATGCCGGTGGCTCAGGGACCAATGCCTGGCTTCTTCGCTGCACTCTCTATGGCTCAGCGCCAGAGGTGGCCATCCTGGGTCTGTGGGCTTAAGCCCCTGTCCCTAACCACCCGATTCCACCAATTTCCCCCTAAGATCTTTTGCTCTTTTTGAGTGCTTTAAGCCAGACTCCAAGTTAATGCCTGCCCCCAATCACAGGGCATTCTCATAATGAGGTATTACTGTCCAATTGGTCACATCTGGTGGCTCCCTCCCACTTTTGTTTATCTTCAGATATCAGTCTGATGTTCCCACTACACTTTACCTGTCCACTGGCATCTTCTATCCCTGTAGAGATCCAGAAGTGTATAATTCTAATCTCAGGGTGATTTCATGGGTGATCAGAGTTCTTTGGGGTAGATAATCAGCTCACTTTGAAACAGCTCCTCCTACTTCTCCGCCATCTTGTCTCCTGCCCTCATCTCTTGGAATCTTTTTAAATTTTCATCTTTACAGTAATATTCAAACCTTCATTGTTTTACCCTTATTTTTGTGTGTGTGTATATATATATATATATATATATATATATATATACACGTTTTTTGTTATATATACGTTTTTCTTTCTTTAAATTTGGGAGGCAATTTCTTCTAACAGACCAAAATGCACATAAAATCCAGTGTGTGGCTCTTTTCTATTCACCTGTACACTCTCTCTCTCTCTCTCTCTATATATATATATATATATATACACACACACACACACACACACACACACACATTTCCTCCTTTCTTCTCCCCCTGGTTTTCAGAACTCTTCTGATTTGCTTTGTGTATATTTTTTCCATGATCATTGCTACCCTTTTCATATTTTGTTCTCTCATTCATCTATTCTTATCTGGATAAAATGATAAGCTGGAAAAACTCATCTCAAAAAAAGAACAAGAGACAGTACTAATGGCTGGGGACTTAATCAATATGGACATTAGTAAGATGTCAGAACTAGAGTTCAGAATGACAATTATCAAAGTGCAAGCTTGGCTTGAAGGAAACATAGAAGATACCAGGGAATCCCTTTCTGGAGAAATAAAAGAACTAAAATCTAACCAAATTGAAATTTTAAAAATGGTATTAATGAGGTGCAATAAAAAAGGAGGCTCTACTGCCAGGATAAATGATGAAGAAGAGAAAATTAGTGATATAGAAGTCCAAAGGATGGAGAATAAGGAAGCTTAGAAAAAGAGATATAAACAACTACTGGTACATGAGGGGAGAATTTGGGAGAGAAGTGATACCATCAGATGAAACAATATTTGAATATTTGGAATCCCAGAAGAAGAAGAATGAGAGAGGGGGGCAGAAGTTATATTGGACTTAATTGTAGCAGAGAACTTCACTAATTTGGTTAAGGGAACAAGCATCAAAACCCAGGAGGCACAGATAATCCCCTTAAAATCAATAGAAATAGGTAAAAACACTATAATCTAATAGTAAAACTTACAAACCTCAGTGACAAAGAGAAAATCCTGAAAGCAGCTCAGGATAAGAGGTCTGTAACATACAATGGTAGAAATATTAGATTATTAGCTGACCTATCCACAGAGACCTGACAGGCCAGAAAGGACTTCCAGGATATATTCAGAGCACTTAGTGAGAAAAATATGCAGCCAAGAAAACTATATCTAGCTGGCTGTCATTGAAAATAGAAGGAGAGATGTGGAGAAAGGGGAACACTCTTACACTGTTGGTGGGAATGCAAGTTGGTGCAGCCACTTTGGAAAACAGTGTGGAGATTCCTCAAGAAATTAAAAATAGAGTTTCCCTATGACCCTGCAATTGCACTACTGGGTATTTACCCCAAAGATACAGATGTAGTGAAAAGAAGAGCCATCTGTACCCCAATGTTTATAGCAGCAGTGGCCACGGTCGCCAAACTGTGGAAAGAACTAAGATGCCCTTCAGTGGATGAATGGATAAGGAAGATGTGGTTCATATACAGTATGGAGTATTATGCCTCCATCAGAAAGGATGAATACCCAACTTTTGTAGCAACATGGACGGGACTGGAAGAGATTATGCTGAGTGAAATAAGTCAAGCAGAGATAGTCAATTATCATATGGTTTCACTTATTTGTGGAGCATAACAAATAACATGGAGGACATAGGGAGATGGAGAGAAGGGAGCTGAGGGAAATTGGAAGGGGAGGTGAACCCTGAGAGACTATGGTCTCTGAAAAACAGACTGAGGGTTATGAAGGGGCGGGGGATGGGAGGTTGGGGGAGCCAGGTGGTGGGTATTAGAGAGGGCACGTATTGCATGGAACACTGGGTGTGGTGCATAAACAATGAATTCTGCTATGATGAAAATCAATCAATCAATCAATCAATAAAAAGAAAATAGAAAGAGAGATAAAAAGCTTTCAGGACAGGGCAAAGTGGTGGAGAAGTAGGAGACCCTGTTTCACCCAGTCCTCTAAATTGAGCTAATATCTACCAGAACACTCTGAACACCCAAGAAATCAGCCTGAGATGTAAGATTATAAACTTTCCTATCTCTATGAAGTCAGAATATAACCAATGGGGAGGTCAGTGGAGTGGAAGCGCTTTGACTGATATCAGGTGATAAGCAGAAGGGGGAGGGAGCTACCAGGAACAACCTATTTGAAAGTAATATCCCAATACGAAAGTGCCCTGTGCTTGGGGACCAACATTACCTTGGAATATGGTTAAAAGCACACAAAAAGAACAAAGGGTCTTAAGGACAGTTGCTGGAATCAGACATGGACCTAAGCCCACATTTTCATGGCAGACACAGCTGGCTCCCACCCATGTCAGAGCCTGGCAGGGCCCCAGTCAGTGCTCCCTTAGGCCATGGTTTTTCTGCTGCTTGCACCAGCACTGTGGTTGTGTGCACCCTGCCCATGCCTAAAAGCCTGGCTCGGGCTTCTCCAGGAGGTCTCTGGACTCACAACCTTCCATGACTTTCATTGTTGCAGGGTTGTAGGCACGGATTCTAGACAGCAATTCTGTCAATTTCAAATACTAGGTCAGGCTCACCTGGACCAATATCACTCACGGTTTTAGAGGTACAAGGGTGCAGAATCAAGCAGAGGGCCTTGGGTGACCACTGAGACAGTGACTGGGAGTGTGTACCACTTGTGGGAAGTTGCCGTGTTCAGTGGAGTTTGCAGAGAGGGAGTCTGTGTGTTTGGGACCATCCAGAGAGGACCAGACTGAGACTTCTTTTTGAGGCAGAAGACTGGGTGTGGACAGTTTATATTGCACTAACCCTTGAGAAGCCACAAAAAGCTGCCAAAGCACAACAACCTCTAGAGAACAAAAGCCTGAAAAACCTGTTTCCACAGTGCCCACCACCTTGATAGAGGGGAGGGTGACTTAGCCCATGAAACACTGACTGAAAAACAATGCTGCAGGCCCTTCCCCCAGAAGACAAGCCAAAAGAACAAGAGGACAACCACCACAGGATCCCCATAAAACTGTAAAACCCCATCATCAAGGAAAAACAATATATTAAGACCCCAGTATTGCCCAAAAGACCTGTGTATTTCATATCTACAGCTTTTTCTTTCTTTTTTTTTTTATTTCGTTCTCAGGATTCTTCTTCTTTTTTTTAAACCTCTTTACCAGTACAACTAGATGTTTAGTACAACATACTACATGATAACTTTTTAACATGAAAAATATACCATGTATATATATGGTGTATGTATGAAAAATGTTCACATTAAAAGTTATTATGTATATATATTAATATATTATATAATATATTAATATATATTAATATTAATATATTAATCCTCTGTCCCTGTGCAATACTGTTTCTATATATAAAGCAATTTTAATTTCTATGTATCTCTGGAAAGTTGATTCCTTTAACAATCATAACAAGATACATCGAGGAAGTACTAAAATAAACTTTCTCACCACATCAAGGGGTTATAACCACCTTCCCATCTTATTCTTCTGTCAGTGTTTCTGTGTATTTGTTTCTGTCCTTGTACTATATAAATCTTATGCTTGGGGTTCATTTCAGCTGGGATTTTCTTTTCTTTTCTTTTTTTCTTGTCCTTTACTTTTGTCAGTATTTTGTTTCTTCATTTTTGTTTATGTGCCTTATAAATCTTACTTTTGGGGCTCATTTTGGCTGGGTTTTCTCTTCTCTCTCTTTTTTCTTTTTGGTGGTGACTTCTGATTTCTCTGAAACTTTCCAAGGTGCACCTTGCCTGGATCAGAGTTGATACATTCAGCTACACATCCCCTAAGCCATCTCTCACCAAAATGACTAGGAAGAGGAATTCCCAACAGAGGAAAAATTCAAAGACTGTGCCCTCTCCATCAGAGCTATTGGATTTGGACATAAACAGTACGTTGGAAAGGGAATTCAGGCTAACAACTATCCAGACAATGGCTAGGTTGGAGAAAACCATTAATAACAATTTTCTTTTTCTTTTTCTTTTTTTTTTTTTCTGTTTATCTCTCTATTTTCCTTTTTCCTTCTTTTTGGTGGTGTCTTCCAATTGCTTTGAAACCTTCCACGGTGCACCTTGCCAGGATCGTGGTTGATATACTCAATTATACATCCCCTCAACCACCTCTCACCAAAATGACTAGGAGGAGGAACACCCAACAGGAGAAAAATTCAGAGACTGTGCCCCTTCCTTCCGAACTGTCAGATATGGACATAAAGAGAATGTCAGAAAGGGAATTCAGGGTAACAATTATACAGGCAATGGCTATATTGGAGAAGACCACTTGTGGCATCACAGTATCTCTATGGGCTGAAGTGAGAGCTGATCTGGCAGAAATTAAAAATTCTATCAATGAGATGCAATCTAATCTAAATACTCTAACAGCTAGGGTAAATTAGACAGAAGATTGAATTAGTGATCTAGAAGACAAACTGTTAGAAGAGAAGGAACAGGAGGACACATGGAACAAACAACTTAGAAGCCATGAAAACATAATTAGGGCAATGAATGACAGCATGAAGCGTTCCAACGTCAGAATTATTGGGATCCCTGAGGGAATGGAGAAAGAGAGAAGACTAGAAAATATATTTGAACAAATGCTAGATGAAAATTTACCAGTCAGGTGAGTGGAACAAGTGTTTGGGTCCTAGAGTCAGAAAAGACACCCCCCCAAGATCAATGAGTCTAAAAAGAACTCAGACACTTATTTCTGAGATTCATGAATCATAATTTCAGACAAGAGGTCTTAAAGGCATCTACAGGAAAGAGATTCCTTACATACAGAGGAAGGACCATCAGAATAACATCAAGCCTATACACAGAAAACTGGCAAGCCAGAAAGGGCTGGAAGGACATATTCAGGGCACTAAATGAGAGGAACATGCAACCAAAAATACTTTCTTCTAGCAAGGTTAACATTCAAAATGGATGGAGAGATAAAGAGCATCCAAGACTGGCAAGGTATAAAAGTGTATGTGACCACCAAGCCTACACTACAAGAAATATTAAGGGGTATTCTGTAAAAGAAGAAAGAACCCAAGAGGGGTCTAGAAATTTACAAAGATAATCTATAGAAACAAGAACTTCTCAGCAACATGAGGTCTTTTTTTTTTTTTTTTAGTGTTCCAGAATTCATTGTTTATGCACCACACCCAGTGCTCCATGCAATCCATGCCATCCATAATACCCACCACCAGGCTCTCCCAAACCTCCAACCCTCCCCTCCATAACCCTCAGTTTGTTTCTCAGAGTCCACAGTATCCCATGTTTAGTCTTCCCCTCTAAATCCCCCCAAATCACTTCTCCTCTCCATCTCCCCATGTCCTCCATATTATTCGTTATGCTCCACAAAAGAGTGAAACCACATGATAATTTACTCTCTCTGGTTGACTTATTTCACTCAGCATAACGTCTTCCAGTCCTCTCCATGTTGATACAAAAGTTGGGTATTCACCCTTTCTGATGGAGGCAAAATACTCCAAAGTATATATGGACCACATCATCTTTATCCATTTGTCCACTGAAGGTCATATTGGTTCTTTCCACAGTTTGGTGACTGTGTACATTGCTGCTATGAACATTGAGGTACATATGACCCTTCTTTTCACTACTACTAGAACTCATACAGCAATTCAGTAATGTGGCAGGCTACAAAGTCAGAATGTACAAATGTACAAATACACAGAAATCAGTTGCTTTCTTATACAACATGATGTCAATAAAAACGTATCTTTCAACAATCACTCTCAAAGAAAATGGCCTAAATGCTCTGATGAAAAGGCACAGGATTGCAGACTGGGTACAATGACAGGACCCGTCCATATGCTCTCTACAAGAGAGAAATTTGGAACCTAACGATACATCCAGATTGAAAGTAAAGGGGTAGATAACCATCTTTCATGCCAACAGGCCTCAAAAGAAAGAAATGGTATTGATTCTTATGCCAAATAAATTGGACTTTAAGCTAAAGACTGCAGTCAGAGATACAGAAGGACATGACATTATTCTTAAAGGGTCTATCCACCAAGAAGGTCTAAAGATTGTAAATATTTACACCCCAACAGGGGAGCAGCCAACTACATAACCCAACTGTTCAGCAAAAGAAAGAATCATAATGATATGAATACATTAATTGTAGGAGATCTTAACATGCCACTCTCAGCAAAAGACTGATCTTCTAAGCAGAAAATCTACAAAGAAACAAGAGCTTTGAATGACATATTGGACCAGATGAACCTCATAGATATATACAAAAAAATCCACTCTATATCAATAGAAAACTCATTCTTCTCAATGCACATGGGAATTTCTCCAGAATGCCCACAAATTGGGTCACTAATCAGGGCTCAACTGATACCAAAAGATTGAGATTATTCCCTGCATATTCTCAAACCACAATGCTTGAAACTGGAAATCAACCACAAGAAACAGTGTGGAAGGAATTCAAACACTTGGAAGCGAAAGACCATCCTGCTCAAGAATGTCTGGATCCACCAGGAAATCGAAGAAGAACTTAAGCAATTCATGGAAACCAATGAGAATGAAGACACATTGATCCAAAACATATGGGACACAGCAAAGGTGGTCCTAAAGGGGAAATACATAGCCATCCAAGCCTCTCTCAAAAAAACTGAAAAATCCTGAAAACACCAACTGTCTTTATACCTTAAAGAACTGTAAAATCAACAACAAATTAAGCCAACCCCATGCACAAGAAGGGAAATTATTAAGATTAGAGCAGAGGTCAATGAGTTAGAGACTAGAGATACAGTAATTTACATCAATGAACATAGGTTCCTTTCAAAGAAAAGATAGGATCGATAAACCAATGGACAAATGAATCCAAAAGAAAAGAGAGAAGACCCAAATTAATAAAATTTTGAATAACACCAAAGAAATAGAAACAATCATTAGAAATTATTAACAGCAGAAATCTGCAAATATGCTAAGCAACCTAGAGGAAATGGATGAATTCCTGGAAACCTGTAAATTTCTAAGACTGAAATAGGATACAGCTGACAGCCTGAATAGATCAATAACTAGTAACGAGATTGAAGCAGTTATCAAAACCGCCCCCCAAATACAAGAGCCCAAGACCTGACTGATTCCCTGAGGAATTCTACCAAATATTCAAAGAAGAAATTATACCTATTGTCCTTACACTGTTTCAAAAAAAATTAAAAAAAAGAAGGAAAAATTCCAAACTCATTCTATGAAACCAACATTAACTGGATCTCCAAACCAGGCAAAGATTCCATTATAATGGAGAATTTCAGACCAATATCCCCGATCAATATGGATGCTAAAATTCTCAACAAGATCCTAGCAAGTAAGGGATAACATGGAGGACATGAGGAAATGGAGAGGAGAAGGGAGTTGGGGGAAATTGGAGGAGGAGAAGAACCATGAGAGACTGTGGTCTCTGAAATACAATCTGAGGGTTTTGGAGGGGAGGGGAGTGGGAGGTTGGGTGAGCCTGGTGGTGGGTATTATGGAGGGCACGTATTGCATGGAGCACAGGGTGTGGTGCATAAAAAAATAATTCTGGAACATTGAAAAGAAATAAAAAAAATTAAAAAAGATCCTAGCAAATAACATCCAACAGTGCATTAAAAAGATTAACCACCATGACCAGGTGGGATTTATCCATGGAATGCAAGGGTGGTTCAACATTTGCAAGTCAATGCGATTGAACAAATGAATAAGAGAAGAGAGAAGAAACACACAGTCTTATCAATTGATGCAGAAAAAGCATTTGACAAAATACAGCATCCATTCTTGTTTTAAGTTCTTCAAAATACAGGGATAGTGGGAACATTCCTCAACTTCATAAAATCTATCAATTAAAAACCCAAAGTGAATATCATTCATAATGGGGAAAAGCTGACAGCCTTCCCTTTGAGATCAGGAACACAACAAGGATGCCCACTCTTGACACTGTTGTTCAGTATAGTACTAGAAGTCCTAGCAACAGCAATCAGACAACAAAAATAAATACAAATTATTCAAGTTAACAAAAATTAGTCAAACATTTTTTCTTCCCGGGTTATATGATACTTTATATGCAAGCCCCAAAAGTCTCCACCCCTAACTAGTAGAACTCATACAGCAATTCAGTAATGTGGCAGGATATAAAATATATGCACAGAAATCAGTTGCTTTCTGATACACTAACAATGAAAATACAGAAAAGGAAATTCGAGAATTGATTCCCTTCACTATAGCAACAAGAACCATAAAATAACTGGGAATAAACCTGACCAAAGAGGTAAAGGATCTGTACTTGAGGAACTACAGAACACTCGTGAAAGAAATCAAAGACACAAAAAGATGGAAAACCATTCCATGCTCATGGATCAGAACAATAAACACTGTTAAAATGTCTATACTGCCTAGAGCAATCTATACTTTCAATGCCATCCTGATCAGCATTTTTCAAAGTGCTGGAACAAAGAATCCCAAAATTTGTATGGAACCAGAAAAGACTGCAACTTGCTAAAAAAAAAATTTTAAAAACAAAACCAAAGCTGTGGGCATCATGTTGCCTGACTTCAGGTTTTACTACAAAGCTGTGATCGTGAAGACAGCATGGTACTGGCACAAAAACAGACACATAGACTAGTGGAACAGAGGAGAGAGCCCAGGTATGGACCTGCAACTCTATGGTCAACCAATCTTCAAAAAAGCAGGAAAAAATATCCAGTGGAAAAAGGACAGTCTCTTCAATAAATTGTTCTGGAAAAATTGGACAGCTATGTATAGAAGAATGAAACTTGATCATTCTCTTATACCATACACAAAGATAAATTTGAAATGGACAAAAGACCTCAAAGTTAGGCAGGGATCTATCAAAATCCTAGAGGAAAACATAGGCAGTAACCTCTTCAACATTGTCCACAGCAACTTCTTTCAAGACATGTCTCCAAAGGCAAAGGAAAAATGAACTTTTGGGACTCAATCAAGATCAAAAGCTTCTGCATAGCAAAGGGAACAGTCAACAAAACAAAACCCATGGAGTGGGAGAAGATATCCACAAATGACACTACTGAGAAAGGGCTGATATCCAAGATCTATAAATCAGAGAGGGGGCATGAACCATGAGAGACTGTGGACTCTAAGAAACAAACTGAGGGTTATGGAAGGAAGGTGTGGGAGATCTGTGAGCCTGGTTGTGCGTATTATGGAGGCCACGTATTGCCTGGAGCACTGAGTATGGTGTATAGACAATACATTCTGAACACTGAGAAAATAAAATAAAATTATTTTTTTAAAAGGACTGCTCAAACTCTACACCTAAAAGACATAATCAGGTAAAAAAATGGACAAAATATATGAACAGACACATCTCTAAGAAGACATACAAATGGCTAACAGACACATGGAAAAATGTTCATTATCATTAGCAATCAGCGAGATTCAAATCAAAACCTCATTGAGATACGACCTTACACAAGTTAGAATGGCCAACATTAACAAGACAGTAAACAACATGTGTTGGAGAGGATGTGAAGAAAGGGGAACCCTCTTACTCTGTTAGTGGGAATGCAAGTTGGTGTAGCTACTTTAGAAAATAACATGGAGATTCCTAAAATATTAAAAATAGAGCTATGCTATGACCCTGCAATTGCACTACTAGTTATTTATCACAGTGATACAGCTGTGGTGAAAAAGAGGGGCCGTATGTATCCCAATGGTCATAGCGGCAATGGCCAGAGTTGCCAAATGGTGGAAAGAGCCAAGATGCCCTTCAACAGGCTATTGGATAAAGAAGATATGGTCCATATATACAATGGAGTATTGCATCTCCATCAGAGAGGATGAATACCCATCTTTTTATCATCATGGACTAGACTGGAGATTATGCTGAGTGAAATAAGTCAAGCAGAGAGAATCAATTATCATATTGTTTCACTTACTTGTGGAGCATAAGGAATAACATGGAAGACAGGGGAAGGAAAGGAAAAGTGAATTGGGGTAAATCAGAGTGGGGGGAAAAGAAGCATGAGCGACTCTGGACTCTGAGAAACAAACTGAGGGTTTTGGAAGGGAGGGGGATAGAGGGATGTGTGAGCATAGTGGTAGGTATTTGGAGTGCACATATTGCATAGGGCACTAGTGGTGGTGCTTAAACAACAAATCCTGGAACACTGAAAAAAAAATAAAATCAAGATGTTAAAAAAAAAAGCTTCCCTGAGAAACAAAATTAGAAGAATTTTTGTACCCCAAAACAGTGTTACAGGAAATATTGAAATAGGCCCTCTAAGCAAAGGGAGATCCTAAAAGTAACAGAGAAAAGAACAGACAGAATATATAGTAACAGTCACATTACAGGACTTAATGGCACTAAATGCATCTTTCCATAGTTACCCTATATGTAAATGTACTAAGTGCCCCAAAGTATAGATACAGGGTATCAAAATGGATTAAAAAAATAACAGGACCCATCAATATGCTGTCTGCAAGAAACTCATTTTATACCGGAAGATATCTCCAGATTTAAAGTGAGGGAGTCGAGAACAATTTACTATGCTGATGGACATGAAAAGAAAGCTGGGGTGGCAATCCTTATATTAGACAAATTAGATTTTAATCCAAAGACTATAAGAAGAGATGAGGAAGTACACTACAACATCCTTAAAGGGTCTGTCTAGCAAGAAGATCTCACATCTGTAAATATCTTTGCCTCTAACATGGGAGCAGCCAATTATATAAGCCCATTAATAATAAAATCAAATAAACACACTGAAAATGACACAATAATAGTAGGGGACTTTAACACCCCCTCACTGAAATGGACAGATTGTCTATGGAAAAGATCAACAAGGAAATAAAGATTTTAAATGATACAATGGACCAGATGGACTTCACAGGTATATGCAGAACATTGCATCCAAAGCAACAGAATACACATTCTTCTCTAGTGCACATGGAACATTGTTCAGAATAGATCACATCCTGCATCACAATTGAGGTCTCAATTAGTACCAAAACATTGGGCATCCTACTAAAGAATGAGTGGATCAAGCAGGAAATAAATAGGAATTTTGAAAATTCATGGAAATGTGAAAGTGAAAACACAATTGGTCAAAATCTTTGGACACAGGGAAGGCAGTCTTGAGAGGAAAGTATATAGGAACACAAGCCTTTTCAAGAAGCAAGAAAGGTCTCAAGTACCCAACCTAACCCTACATCTAGAAGCCAGAGAAAGAATACTAAAGAAAGTCTAAACTCACCAGGAGAAGAGAAATAACAAAAATTAGCATAGAAATCAATGAAATAGAAACCAAAAGAACAGTAGAACAAATCAATGAAACTAGGAGCTGGTTCTTTGAAATAATTAATAAGGTTGATAACCCCCTGGCCAGATTTATCCAAAAGAAAAGAGAAAGGACCCAAATTAATGAAATAATGAATGAAAGAGGAGAGATGACAACCAACACCAAAGAAATACAATTATAAGAACATATTATGAACAACTATACACCAGCAATTTTGACAATCTGGAAGAAATGGATGCATTCTCAGAGACGTATTAACTACCAAAATGGAACAAGGAAGAAATAGAAAACCTGAGCAGAATCATAATAGTAAGGATATTGAAGCAGTCACCAAAAATCTCCCATGAAAGAAGAGCCCAGGGCTATATGTCTTCCCAGGGGAATTCTACCAAATATTTAAAGAAGATTTAGTACCTATTCTCCTGAAACTGTTCCAAAAAATAAAATAGAAGGAAAACTCCCAAACTCATTTTATGAGGTCAGCATGACCTTGATCTCAAAATCAGAGAAAGACCCCACTAAAATAGTGAATTACAGACCAATATCCTTAATGAACACAGATGCAAAAATTCTCACCAAAATACTACCCAATTGGAACCAACAGTACATTAAAAAATTATTCACCATGACCAAGTGGCATTTATTCCTGGGCTGCAACCTTGGTTCAACCTCTGCAAATCAATCAATGTGATACAGTACATTAATAAAAGAAAGAACGAGAACCATATGATACTCTCAATAGATGCTGAAAAAGCACTTGACTAAGTACAGCTTCCTTTCTTGATCAAAACTTTTCACAGTGTAGGGATAGAAGTTACATATCTCAATGTCATCAAAGCCATCTATGAAAACCCACAGTGAATATCATTATCAATGGGGAAAAGCTGGGAGCTTTTCCTCTAAGGTCAGGAACACAGCAAGGCTGTTCACTATTACCACTGCTATTCAAAATAATACTAGAATTCCTAGCCTCAGCGATCAGACAACAAAAAGAAACAAAAGGCATCTGAATCAGCAAAGAAGTCAAACTCTCATTCTCTGAAGATGATATGATCCTTAATGTGGAAAACCCAAAAGACTCCACTCCAAAACTGCTAAAACTCATACAGGAATTCAGTAAAGTGTCAGGATGTGAGATCAATGCAAAGAAATCAATTACATTTCTGTACACCAACAGCAACACAGAAGAAAGAGAAATAAAGGAGTTGGTCCCATTTACAATTGCACCAAAAATCATAAGATTTTTTCATAAGAATAAACCTAACCAAAGAGACAAAGAATCTGTACTCAGAAAACTATTAAGTACTCATGAAAGAAATTGAGGAAGATGGAAAAAATGGAAAAACGTTCCATGCTCATGGATTGGAAGAGCAAATATTGTGAAAATGTCTATGCTACCTAGAACAATCTACACATTTAATGCAATACTTAACAAAATACCATCAACTCTTTTTAACGAAATGGAACAAATAATCCTAAAATTTATATGGAATCAGGAAAGACTGCGAGTAAGCAGAGTATTGTTGAAAAAGAAAAGTAAAGTTGGTGGCATCACAATTCCGCACTTGAAGTTGTATTACAATGCTGTAATCATCAAGACAGTCTGACAGTAGCACAAAAACAGACACATAGATCAATGGAACAGAAAGAGAGCCCAGAAATGGACCCTCCACTCTATGGTCAACTTATCTTTGACAAAGAAGGAAATAATGTATAGTGGAAAAGACAGTGTCTTCAAAAAATGGTGTTGGAAAAATTGGACAGCCACATACAGAAGAATGGCACTGGAGCATTTCCCTATACCACACCCGAAAATAGACTCAAAATGGATGAAAGAGCTCAATGTTAGAAAGGAATCCATCAAACTCCTTGAGGAAAACACAGGCAACAACCTCTTCAAGCTCAGCCTCAGCAACTTCTTCATAGAAACATCACCAAAGTCAAGGGAAGCAAGGGCAAAAATGAACTACTGGGACTTCATCAAGATCAAAATCTTTGGCACAGCAAAGGAAGCAGTCAACAAAGCCAAAAGACAACCGACAGAATGGGAGAAGATATTTGCAAATGATATATCAGATAAAGAGGTAGTATCCAAAATATATAAAGAACTTATCAAACTCAACACCCAAAGAAGAAATAACACAATCAAGATATGGGTAGAAGAAATGAAGAGATCTTTTTGTAAGGAAGACATCCTAATGGCCAACAGACACATGAAAAAGTGCTCAACATCATTCAGCATCAGGGAAATACAAATCAAAACCACAGTGAGATACCACATCACACCAGTCAGAATGGCTACAATTAACAAGTCAGGAAATGACAGATGTTGGCAAGGATGTGGTGAAAGGGGGACGCTCCTACACTGTTGGTGGGAATGCAAGCTGGTGCAGCCACTCTGAAAACAGTATGGAGGTTCCTCAAAAAGTTGAAAATAGAGCTACTCTATAACCCAGCCCTAATACCCCTGGGTGTTTACCTTAAAGTGCAAATGTAGTGATCCAATGGGGCACATGTACCCGAGGGTTTATAGCAGCAATGTTCACAATAGCACCTATGGAAAGAACCTAGATGTCCATCAACAGATGAATGGATACAGAGGAATTGGTATATATATACAATGGAATTCTATGCAGCCATCAAAAAATGAAATCATGCCATTTGCAATGTTGTGGATGGAACTAGTGGGCATTATGTTAAGAGAAATAGGTCAATCTCAGAAAGACAGTTATGTCTCTGATATGAGGAATTTGAGAATCAGGGTGGGGGTTGTGGGGGGTTGGAGGAAGAAAAGGAAACAAAATGGGACCAGGGAGGGAGACAAACGATAATATTCTCTTATCTCAGGAAATAAATAAAATTTGGGTTGCTTCAGCCTCTTAATGTGAATAGTGCCTCTGTAAATATGGGTGTGCAAATATAATTTCAAGAACCTGTTTTCAATTCTTTTAGATATACACCTTGAAGTCGGATTCCTCGTTCAAATAGTAATTCTATTTTAAGTTTTTGAGATACCTCCATATTGTTTTCCATAATAGTTGTACCATTTTATAATCATACAAACAGTGCACAAAGGCTTCCTTTTCCCCATCCTCACAAACACTTGATACTTTTTTTTTGTTTTGTGAATAATAGCCATTCTAGTGAGTAAGAAGTTACATATCAATGTGGTTTTGTTTTGCATCTCTTTTATAATATTTGATGTAGATTATCTTTTCATATGCTTGTTGGGCATATGTATATCATATTTGGAGAAATATCTATTCAAGTCCTTCACATATTTTAAAAAATCAAGTCATTTTTTTCATATTTTTAAGTTGAAGAATTTCTTTATATTTTCTGAATATTAACCACTTATATTTGATTTGGGAAAAAAATATCTCCAGCTGGATAAGTTGCCTTTTCCAACTATTGATTTTGTACCTTGGTGAACCCAGTTTTTAAGTTTGATGTATTTCCATTTGTCTATTTTTAATTTGCTTGCCTGTGCATTGGATTTTATATCCAAGTATTCATTGTTAACTTCAAGGTCATGATGATTTGACCTGATATTTTCTTCTAGATGTTTTATAGTCTTGAGGTCTAAGTTTAGGTTTTTAATCCATGTTGAGTTAATTTTTTGTGGTAGAATATGAGTCTAACTTTACTTTTTTGATTATAGATATTCACTTTTCCCAATATTATTTGTTGAAGAGATTGTCTTTTCTCACTTTGGTGACCTTGGTATGCATTGTAAAGATCATATGACCATATATATTTGAGGGATATATAATCTGTGTGTACTGTTCCTTCAATGTATATGTCTGAATTTATGCCAGTACTACATTATTTTAATTACTGCAGCTTTGAAGAAGATTTTTAAAATAAAAAACTGCAAGAACTCCACTTTTTTTAAAGAGACATTCTCATAGTTTTATATTTATATATTTATTAACTTATTTTTTGAAGTAGAGTTGACACACAATTTTACATTTGTTTCATGTCCATAAAGTAGTGACCTAATAATTGTATATATTATGCTGGACCCAACACAAGTATAGATACCATCTATAGCCACACAATGCTATTACAATACCATTGACTATATTACTTATGCTGTACATTTCCTTTTTTAATTTAATTTTATTTCACAGTGTTCCAAGATTCATTGTTTATGCACCACACCCAGTGCACCATTCTATATGTGCCCTCCTTAATACCCACCACCAGGCTCACCCATGTATCTTTCATCACCATGTCATATATTCCGTTATGGGAAGCCTATGCCTTCTACTTCACTTATCCATTTCATCTATTTTCCCATCCTTTTACCTTTAACACTTTGTTTTCTGTATTTATGGGTCTGTTTTTGCTTTATTTGTTTGTTCATTGATTTTGTTTTGGTTTTTGTTTTCTTAGATTCCACATGTAAGTAAAATTATATGGCATTTGTGTTTCTTTGACTTATGTCACTTAGCCTAACACCATCTAGGTTCCTCCATGTTGTCACAAATGGCAATATATAATTCTTTTTTTCTTTGTTATGCCTGTAATATTAATATTTATCTGTATATAAATACATATATATACACATATATCACATCTTATTTATCTATTCTTCTATTGATGAACAGTTGGTTTGCCTCCATATCATAGCTATGTATAATAACTGCGATAAACACAGGGTTCATATATCATTTTGAATTCGTTTTTATTTTCTTTGAGTAAATACCAAGTAATGGAATTACTGTATTATATGGTATTTCTATTTTTAATTATTGAGGATTCTCCACAGTGTTTCCCAGAATGGCTGTACCAATTTACATTTCTACAAACCGAGTGCATCAGGGTTCCTTTTTTTCCACATCCTTGCCAATGCTTACTACTTTTTTTTTCCTTTTTTTTTTTTTTGTGATACTAGCCATTCTGACCTGTGTAAGGTGATAATCTCATGGTGTTTTGATTTGCTTTGCTTTCCCCGGTGATTGGTGATGTTAGGCATATTTTCATGTCTCTGTTGGACATCTGTAGGTTTTTAGAAAAATGTTTCTTTGGGTCCTCTACCCATTTTGGATTATTTGTGAATTTTCTGGTGTTGAGTTGTATAAATTCTTTAAGATTTTATTTTTTAGATTTAAAAAAAATATTTATTTTTTAAAATTTCTTTTCAGTGTTCCAGAATTCATTGTTTATGGACCACATCCAGTGCTCCATGCAGTACGTGCCCTCCACAATACCCACCACCAGGCTCACCCAACCTCCCAACCCCTATCCTCCAAAACCGGCAGTTAGTTCCTCAGAGTCCACAGTCTCTCATGGTTCATCTCCCCCTCCAATTTCCCCCAACTCCCTTCTGTCCATCTCCCCATGTCCTCTGTGTTATTTCTTAATCTCCACAAATAGGCTAAACCATATGATAGTTGACTCTCTCTGCTTGACTTATTTTTTTATATATTACCCCCCTTATCACATATATTATTTGTAAATATCTTCTCTCATTAAGTAGGTTATCTTTTTATCTTGTTGATGTTTACCTTTACTGTACAAAAGCTTTTTATTTGATATGGTACCAAGAATTCATTTTTGCTTCCATTTCAGGCAAGGGAACTGAAAAAATTTTCTAGAAAAATATTGCTAAGGAGATTGCTGTTTATGATTTTTCTATAAGTATTATGATTTCAGGACTGATATTTAAATCTTTAATTCATTTTGAGCTTATTTTTGGGAAGTGTGTAAAAATGGTTCAATTATATTCTTTTTTTAAAAGATTTTATTTATTTGACAGAGAGAGATCACAAGTAGAGAGAGAGAGAGAGAGAGGGGAGGAAGCAGGCTCCCTGCCTAGCAGAGAGTCTGATGTGGGACTCGATCCCAGGACCCTGAGATCATGACCTGAGCTGAAGGCCGAGGCTTAACCCACTGAGACACCCAGGCAGCCCTCAATTATATTCTTTTACATATAGTCCAGTTTTCAAAGCACCATTTATTGAAAAAACTATCTGTTCCCCATTGCATACTCTAAACTTTGTTATACATTAATTAACCATATGGTGTGGGTTTATTTCTGAGCTCTCTGCTCTGTTCCATTAATCTATGTGTCTATTGTTGTGCCAGCTTTAATTATTATATCTTTGTAATATATCTTGAAATCAGAGATTGTGATATATATAGCTCTGTCATTATCTTTCAAGATTGCTTTGACGATTTGGGATCTTTTGTGGTTCCATATAAATCTTAGTATTATTTGTTTTAGTTCTGTGAAAAATGTCACTGATATTTTGAATCTGTAGATTTCTTTCAATAGTATGAACATCTTTACAATATTAATTCTGCTAATCCATGAGCATGGAATATTTTCCCATTTGTTTGTGCTGTCTTCCATTTCTTTCATCAATGTTTTATACTTTACAGAGTACCAGTCTTTCAACTCTTTGGTAAAGTTTATTTCTATATATTACATTCATTTCAATGTAATTTTAAATGGTGTTATTTTCTTAATTTCTTTTCCTGCTACTTCATTATAAATGTATAGAAACAAGATATTTATGTTTATTAACTCTGAATACTGTGGCTTTGCTGAATTCTTTTGTTCATTCTAATAGATTTTTGATTGTGTCTTTAGGGTTTTCTATATATAGCATCATTCCAGCTACAAATAGTGACAGTTTAACTTCTTCCTTAGCAATTTAGATGCCTTTTTATTTATTTTTCTTGTCTCATTGCTTTGTGTAGGATTTCCAGTACCATGTTGAATAAAATTTGATGTGAATGGACATTTTTTGTCTAATTTTTCTCATTTGTATAACTTTATTTTGATATTTGCTTTATCTCACTGTTCTGGAAATGAACCCACAATGTCTCTGGGGTATGCTTGTATTATGTATCAGTAATTATTTTATTTTTTTCAGATTATTGTTAGTGATGTTTCAAGTTTTTATTTGAATTCTAGTTACTTAACATACAATGCAATATTGGTTTCAGGAGTACAATTCAGTGGTTCATCACTCACATGCAACACTCAATGCTCATTATACCAAATACCCTCCTTAATATCCATCACCCATCCAACCCATCACCACCTACGTCCCTTCATCAACCCCTAGTTTGTTCTTAATCATTAAGAGTCTCTTATGGTTTGCTCCCCTTCTCTGTTTTTCTCCTTTCCACTATGCTCATCTGTTTTGTTCCTTAATTTCCACATATGAGTGAAATTATATGTTATTTGTCTTTGTCTGACTGATTTTGCTTAGTGGAATGTACCCTAGCTCCATCCATGTCATTGCAAATCGCAAGATTTCATTCTTTTTCATGACTGAGTAATGTTTCATCATATTATGAAATTGTTCATATCATATTTTCTTATCCTTTGATCAGTCAATGGATGTTTGGACTCTATCCATAGTTTGGCTATTGTTGATAATGTTGCTATAAACACCAGGGTGTGGGAATGGGCTAAGGTGTTGGAGGATTAGAAGGACCTTAAGTTTGTCTCCTCCCTCAAACACAGCTAGATAGTTATCAAACCATTCTGAACATTAGATAAATAAATTGAAGGTCTGAGAGAAAAAAAATATACTGATAGTCTACAAGTAGAAAAGTGACCACTTTTTGGAATGTAAGAGGTGCAGAGACTTGAAGTTGGGGGGAAGTATAGATGTAGTTACGGCAGCAGGAGGGAACCTGCTTGGGGAGTCTACTACAAAGTATTTATAAGCAGGAGAGCAAAAAATTGGAACTTTTAGAAGTCTGCAACTGTGGGAGATGTGCCTAGCTTAAAGGTTATCAAGTGGTGAAGTAGAATTAAATTCCATGTGTGACATTGTGATCTGAGGATTCCCTGTGATCTGAGGATTCCATGGGTCTCAAGAAGAAGAGGTATCACCTAAGTGCCATAGGAGCCTGGAACCCAACTGAGAACAGTGAATCTATGTAGTGGCTTTCTGTTCTGTATTGCCTTAAACTTCAAACTGCTTCACTGTCTTGTGACCTCTTTCTCAGGACAAGCCTAGCAAATGGCAGAAATGAGTGAGACCCTCCCTGGGAGGAACAGCATGGATCTGTGCCAGGGAAGTCCCTAAAATTTGGTTTTGAAACTTGATAACAAACCTGAGACAAAAAAATAAATAAATAAAGTGAGCAGACACAGGCAGGGTAAATACAGTATTCAAACAGAAACTGAAGAGACAAGAGTAATTGAGTGTTCTTCTGTGAGGGCTCAGTGAAGAGTGGGGAGGGGGTGAACTTTCTATTCCAGGGCTAAAGAATTTGACACTGCCATATTCATTCTATCCATCAGTTATAAATTCTTCAGGGTGCATAAAAGAGCCACCTAGTGAAGTCCAGAGTAGCTTAACCAAAGCCTTATCTTACTGCATCCAGAAGATGCAATTTCACTATGGCAAGTCCACCTGAGAATCACTGCAATAGAACCGTCCCCCAGAAGACCTGAACATCAACTCACACAAATTTTACTGGTCAAAGAGACCTACAAAGCTTCAGATCTAGAGGAAAATGTTATCTAGCCTCCTTTGTACTCTTATTCTTTATTTGTATTATTATTTTTTATTCAAAACTTTTTTCAGTTATTCTGTATCATTACCTCTTAATTTGTGTGTGTGTGTGTGTGTGTGTGTGCATGTGTGTGTACGATTTATACATACAGTACATTTTGACTTACTTTCATTATAATTTATTTTATTTATTTTTTCTTATTTTGATCTCTAGATTCTTTCAATAAGCAGATGAAAACATACTCAGGATCTAGGTTTTGCTTTGTTTTGTTTTTCATTTTCTTTCTTCTTTTCTTTTCTGGACAGAATGATGGAATGGAGAAATTCTTCCCAAAACAAAGAACAGTTGGTAGTTCTCACACCAGGGATTAAATCAGTACAGACACAGGTAAGATGTCTGAATGAGAATTTAAAACAAAAATTTTAAGGATACTAGCCGAGTTTGAAAAAAGCATAGGAGACACTAGAGAATCCCTTACAGCAGAGATAAAAGAACTAAAATCTAGCCAGACCAAAATTAAAAATGCTATAACAAAGATGCGGTCCTAGTGGAGGGTGAAAAATGGCTATAGATGAATCAAAGGAATGAATCAGTGAAAAAGAAGATAACATTAAGGAAAATAATGAAGCTGGAAAGAGGAGGGAAGGAAAGGTAACAGACCTCAAAGATAGACTTAGGGAACTCAGTGACTTATTAAAACAGATTAACATTTGTATCATAACAGTCCCAAAAGATAAAGAGGAAAAAAAAATGGACAGAAGGATTATTCAAACAAATTATAGCTGAAAACGTTCCTAATCTGGGAAAGGAAGACATCAAAATCCAAGAAGCACAAAGAACCCCCATTAAATTCAACATAAACTGATCATTGCCAAGGCATATCATAATCGTATTCACAAAATACACAGACAAGGGCAGAATCCTGAAAGTAAGAGAAAATGTGTCCTTAACCTATCAGGGAAGTCAGATATGTTCTCAGCATATCAGTCCACAGAAACTTGGCAGACTTCTAGTAGCAGGAAATATTCAAAATGCTGAAAAGGAAAAAATATGTAGCCACAAAGTTTTTATCCAGCAAGGCTGCCATTCAGAATAAAAGAAGAGATAAATAATTTTCCAGGCAAATAAAAACTGAAGGAATTTTTGACCACTAAATGAGCCTTGAAAGAAATTTTCTGCACTAAGAGTGAAGGGGAAAAAAAATGACAAAGACTAGAAAGGACTAGAGAACATCACAAGACACATTGTACAGGTAACACAATGACACTAAATTCATATCTTTCAAAGCTGACTCTGAAAGTAAATGGACTAAATACTCTAATCAAAAGACATAGGATATCAGAACAAGTTAGAAAACAAGATCCATCTATATGCTGCCTAATATTTTAGACCTGAACACATTCACAGATTAAAAGTGAGGGGATGGAACCTGAACACATTCACAGATTATTTTAGAACTGAACACATTCACAGATTAAAAGTGAGGGGATGGACAACTATCTATGATGGCAACGGACATAAAAAGAAAACCAGAGTAGCCATACTTACATCAGATAAACTAGATTTTAAAACAAAGACTATAAAAAGAGATAAATAAGGGCATTATATAATAATTAAGAGGTCTATGTATCACGAAGATCTAATAATTGTAAATATTTATGCCCCAACTTAGAAGCAACCAAATATATAAATAAACTGAAAATAAACATAAAGAAACTCATAGATTAAATAATACAATAATAGTAGGAGAACTTAGCACCCAAAATTACACCAGTGGACAGATAATCTAAGCAGAAAACCATCAAGGAAATAATGTCTTTGAATGACACACTGGACCAGATGCTCTTAACAGGTATATTCAAAGTATTTCATCCTAAGCCTACAGAATATACATCCTTTTGAGTGCACACAGAATATTCTCCAGAGCAGGTCACATACTGGGTAACCAACAAGTCAGCCCTCAATAGGTACAAAAAGATTGAGAACACAGTATTCATATTTTCAGGGCATAATGCTAAAAACTTGAACTCAACCACAAGAAAAAAAATGGACAGACCACAAATTCATGGAGGTTAAAGAACATCTTACTAAGAATAAATGGGTTAACCAAGAAATTAAAGAGTAAATTTTAAAAATTACATATAAGTGAGGAAAATGAAAACATGATAGTCCAAAACCCTTGGGATGTAGCAAAGGCAGTTGTAGGAGGGAGGTATATTACAATACGGGCTTACCTCAAGAAGCAAGAAAAGTCTCTAACAGACACCCTAAGTTTTTACCTAAAAGAGCTACAAAAGGAACACCAAACAAAGACAAAAACCAGCAGAAGAAGGGAAGTAATAAATACTAGAGCAGAAGTAAATGTTATAGAAACAAAGAAAGAAAAAACAGTAAAGCAGATTAATGAAACCAAGGACTGGTTCTTCTAAGGAATTAATCAAATTGATAACCCCCTAATGAGTCTTATAAAAAAGAAGAGGGGACACCTAGGTGGCTCAGTTGATTAAGCACCTGCCTTTGGCTCAAGTCATGATCTGGGGCTTCTGGTTCCAGGCCCTGCCTCAGGCTCTCTGTTCAGTAGGGAGTCTGGTTCTCCTTCTGACCCTCCCCCTCCTCATGCTTACTCTCTTTATCTCAAATTAATACATAAAATATTTAAAAATAATAAAGAAAAGGAAGAGGGAGGCAAGATGGCTGAGGACTAGGGGATCCTACTTCAACTGGTCCCCTGAATTTAGATGGATATCTACCAAACCATTCTGAACACGCATGAAATCAGCCCAAGATATAAGAATATACACCTGGATCTCAACAAGTAGAAATTCTTCAGTGGTTGTGACATATGAAGGGCAGAATTGTGATTCTGTTGGCAGATATCAGAGATAAACAGAAGGGAGAGGGTGGTGCCATAAGCTAGCACCAGGAAGATGATATAACACTGGAACACAATAGCGTTCCACACTGGGGACCAGGCACAGAGTAACAGACAGGGAGTAGTGGGGAAAAGACTTTAGTATAGCCCACATACAGGACACAGCAGCTGCAGGTGCATGTGTGTAAACAAGGGGAGGTTCATGGTTTTAGAAACACAAATGGAGGAGATGTGCCTCAGTGCTGGGAATGACCACTGAGAGGGTTTCTGTGGGGTGTACCACTGGGGAGGCTGAGGTTTTAAGTAGTGCAGAGAGAACAGACATTGTGTGTCCTGGAGAGTTCAGTGAAGATTAGACTGGGATTTCTCTTCTCTGGGTTAGAGGTTTGGGTGTGGTCATTTCTGCTCTCAGAAGAGACAGAAGAGACTCAGAAAGCCACCAGAGAACAAAACACACACAGGTGCGTGCACGCACACACACGCATGCACACACACACACATACACACTCAAAATTCCACTGAGCCCAATCCCCTGACAGGAGGAAGGGAAAATCTGCCCAAGCAGGGTTACCTGAGTAAAAGTGCGACAGAATTTTCTCCCAGAAGACAGGCTTGAAGAACATGAGGGCAACACTAGGGTCCTTATAAAATGAGTGTATCTTGCTTGGGTCATGGTTAAAACTTTGGACTCTGTACATTCCCTCAACCACTCCCCAAAAGAATGACTAAGGAGGTGCCCCCCAAAAAGAAAAGAATCAGAATGCCAGAGACCTAATGGATATGGACAGAAACAAGATGTCAGAGATAGACTTCAGAGTAGCAATTATGAAGTTAATATCTAGGCTAGAGAAAAATGTTAGTGTCAATATAGAATCTCTAAGGAAAGAAATGAGATCTAACCAGGCTGAACTTTAAAATGCTGTGAATGAGATGCATTCTAAACTGGATACTCTGACAGCCAGGGTAAATAAGGTAGAAGAATGAATTAATGAGCTAGAATGTAAGATGATAGAAAAAAAAAAAGAAGTCGAGGATGCCTGGGAAAAGCAGCTAAAAGCCCAAGAGATCAGACTGAGAGGGATTAATGATGCCATGAAACATTTGAATATCAGAATTATTGGGATCTCTGAGGGGGTGGAGAGAGGACGAGGACTAGAGAAAATTATAGCTGAGAACTTCCCTAATCTGGGGAAGAAAACAACCATTCCTGTACAGGAGGCCAGGAGAACCCCTCCCAAGATCAATAAGAACAGATCAACGCCCTGACATATAATAGTACTAATTCACAAACCTTAGATCCAAGGAAACAATCCTGAAAGTAGCAAGGGGGAAGAGTTTTCTTACATACAGATGGAGGAACATCAGAATAATGTCATACATGTCCACAGAGACCTGACAAGACAGAAAGGGTTGACAAGACATATTCAGGGTACTAAATGAGAAGAACATGCAACCAAGGATAATTTATCCATCAAGGCTGGCATTTGGAATGGGTAGAGAGACAAGGAGCTTCCAGGACCAGCAGAAATCAAAAGAAAATGTTGACCATGAAGCTGGCCCTGCAAGAAATATGAAGGGGGGTTCTATAAAAGAAGACCCCAAGAATAATGTAGACCATATATTTACAGAGACAATCTGTAGAAACAGGGAATTCACAGGTAACACAAAAATCATATCTTTCAATAGTCACTTTCAACATGAATGGCCTAAATGTTCCCATGAAATGGCACAGGGTTACAGACTGGATAAAAAGACAGGATCTACCTATATGCTATCTACAAGAGACTCATTTTGAAAGAAAAAAAAATTGCAGACTGAAAGTAAGGAGATGGAGAAGTATTTTTCATGCCAAAGGACCTCAAAAGAAAGCTGGGATAGCAAATTTCATAGCAGACAAATTAGATTTTAAGCTTAAGATTGTAGTAAGAGATACATAGATAGGGACACTCTGTCATTCTTGAAGGGACTATCCAACAAAAGATCTAACAATTGAAAATATCTATGCTCCTAACATGGGAGTAGACAACTATATAAGCCAACTGTTAACAATAACAGACATATTGACAATAATACTTAACTAGTAGGAGACCCCAACATTCCATTCTCAGCAATAGACAAGTCATCTGAGCAGAAGATCAACAAAGAAACATGAGTTTTGAAGGACAAATTGGATCAGATGGACTTCATAGACATATACAGAACGCTCCACCCTAAACAATAGAATACTTATTTTTCTCAAATGTACATGGCAATTTCTCCCCAATAGACCACATATTGGGACACAGATCAGGTCTCAACTGATACCAAAAGATTGACATAATTACTTACATATTCTCTGACCACAATGCTTTGAAACTGGTACTCAATCACAAGAAAAAAAAAAGGATGGATTTCAAACACTTGGAAACTAAAGACCATCTTGCTTAAAAATGTTGGGGTCAACCAGGAAATTAAAGAACTTTGACAATTCATGGAAACCAATGAGAACAATACAACACTGGGTCCAAAACCCATGGGATACTACAAAGGTGGACCTAAGGGAGAAATACATAGCCATCCAAGCCTCACTCAAAAAAAAACAAAAAACAAACAAACAAACAAACAAACAAAAAAACACAAAAAAAACATCCTGAATGCACAACATCCTTTCACCTAAAGGAACCAGAAAAAGAACAGCAAAGAAAACAAACCAATCAGAATAATAGAAATAAAAATGATTGAAGCAGAGATCAATGAAATAGAAACCAGGAAAACAGTAGAACAGATCAACAAAACTAGAAGCTGGTTCTCTGAAAGATTAATAAGATTGATAAAACTCTGGCCATTCTAATCCAAAAGAAAAGAAAAGGGAACCAACTTAATAACACTTTGGATGAAAGGAGAGAGATCACGACTAACACCAAGGAAATTGAAACTACATGCCAATAAACTAAGCAACCTGGAAGAAATGGATGCCTTCCTGAAATCTATAAACTAACAAGACTGAAACAGGAAGAAACTTACAGTCTGAATAGACCAATAACCAGTAATGAAATTGAAGCAGTAATCAAAGTCCAGGGCCACATGGTTTCCTAGGAGAATTTTGCTAAACATTCAAAGAAGAAATAATACCTGTTTTACTGAAGCTATTTCAAAAAATAGAAACCGAAGGAAAACTTCCAGATTCTTTATATGAGGTCAGCATTACCTTGATCCCAAAACCAGGCAAAGACCTCATCAAAAAGGGGAATTACAGAACAATATCTATGATGAATATGAATGACAAAATACTCAACAAGACTCTAGCCAATAGGATCCATCAATATATTAAAAGGATTATCCATCATGATCAAGTGGGATTTATTCCTGGGATGTTGGGTTGGTTCAACATTTTCAAATCAATCAATGTGATACAATACAGTAATAAAAGAAAGACAGTCACCATATAATCCTCTCAATTGATGCAGGAAAAAATAAAAACATTTGACAAAGTACCGCATCCTTTCCTAATTATAACTTTTCAGAGTGTAGGGATAGAGGGAACACTCCCCAATTTCATAAAAACCATCTATGAAAAGGCCACAATGAATATAATTCTCTATGGGGAAAGGCAGAGAGCTTTTACCTTAAGGTCAGGAACACGACATGGATGCCCACTCTCACCACTATTGTTCAACATAGTACTAGAAGTCCTAGCATCAGCAATCAGACAACAAAAAGAAATAAAAGACATCCAAATTGGCAAGGAAGAAGGTAAAGTCTCACCCTTCATAGATGACATGATATTTTATGTTCAAAACCCAAAAGACTCCACATCCACATTACTAGAACTCATACAACAATTCAGCAGTGTGGCAGGATATAACATCAATGCTCAGAAATCAGTTGCTTTTCTATACACTAACAATGTAACTGTAGAAAGAGAAATTAGTGAATGGATTCCATTTACAATAGCACAAAAAAACATAAGATATGTAGGAATAAACCTCACCAAAGAGGTACAGGATATATTCTCTAGAAACTACAGAACACTTATTAAAGAAAATGAGGAAGACACACAAAAAAAGGAAAATCATTCCGTGCTCACGGATTACAAGAAAAAAACATTGTTAAAATGTGTATACTGTCCAGAACAATCTACATTTTCAACACCATCCCTATTAACATTCCATTGGCATTTTTCAATCAGCTAGAACAAACAATCCTAAAATTTTTGTGGAACCAGAAAAGACTCCAAATCGCCAATGGAAGGTTGAAAAAGAAAAACAAAGATGGGGGCATCAAGTTGCCTAATCTGTTCCTCTGTTATAAAGCTGTGATCACCAAGAGAGCATGGTATTGGCACAAAAACAAACACTTACATCATTGGAAAAGAAAAGAGTCTCCAGAAATATACCCTTAACTCTATGGTCAACTAATCTTTGACAAAGCAGGAAATAATATCTAATAGAAAAAAAGACAGTCTCTTCAATTAATGGTGCTTGGAAAATTAAGCATCTATATACAGAAGAATGAAACTGGATCATTCTCTTACACCATACACAAGGATAAACTCAGAATGGCTGAATGACCTCAATATGAGACAGGACTCCATCAAAATCTTAGAGTAGAACATAGGTAGGAACCTCTTCGACACTGGCCACAGAAACTTCTTTCATGACATGTCTCCAAAAATGAGGGGAAAAAAGGGAAAAAGGAAGTTTTGGGACTTCATCAAGATAAAAGTTTTTTAAAAGCAAAGGAAACAGTCAATGAAACTAAAAGGCAGCTCACAAAATGGGAGAAGATATTTGCAAATGACATTACAGATAAGGTGCTGGTACCAAAGATCTATAAAGAACTTCTCAAACTCAATACCTAAAAGACAATAATCAAGCAAGAAATGATCAGAAGACATGAACAGACACTTCTCCAAAGAAAACATACAAATGGCTGACAGACACATGAAAAAATGATCATCATTAGACATCAGGGAAATTCACATCAAAACCAAATTGGGATACCACCTTACACAAGCTAGAATGGCAAAAATTACCAAAGTAGGAAACATCAAATGTTGGTGAGGATGTGGATAAAGGGGAACCCTCTTACACTGTTGGTGGAATTCAAGTTGGTAACATCCACTTTGGAAAAAGGCATGGAGGTTCCTCAAAAAGTTAGAAAAATGAGATACTCTATGACCCAGCAATTGCACTACTGAGATACAGATGTGGTGAAAATAAGGTGCTCATGGATCCCAATGTTCATAGCAGTAATGTCTACAATAGCCAAACTGTGGAAGGAAATGGAATGCCCTTCAACAGATAAATGGATACAGAAGATATGGTTCATATATACAATGGAATCTTACTCGGCCATCAGAAAGGATGAATACCTACCATTTGCATCGACGTGGATGGAGCTGGAGGGGATTATGCTAAGTGAAATAAGTCAAGTAGAGAAAGGGAAATATCATACGGCTTCACTCCTATGTAGAACATAAGTCAACATGTGGAGCATGATAGGGGAAGGAAGTGAATATTGAACAGGGGGAAATAAAAGGGGGAGGAGAACCATGAGAGACTATATTCTCTTGGAAACCATCTGAAAGTTTCAGAGTGGAGAGGGCTGGGACAATGTCATATCCCAGTGATGGGTATATAGGAGGGCATGTCTTGTAATGACCACTGGGTGTTATACACAAAGAATGACCCCTGGAGCACTACATCAAACACTAATGATGTACTGTGTGGGGGCTAACATAACATAATAAAAAAAAATGAGTAACGAAAAATTTTAAAAAAAGGCAGAAAAGAGAAAGGATTCAAATAGATAAAAATCACAAATGGAGGAGAAATAACAAACAATACCACAGAGTTACAATTAAAAGAGAATACCATGAAAGAGTATATGCTAAAAAAGTGGGCAACCTGGAAGAAATGGACATTTTCTAGAAACATACAAACTACTCAAACTGAAATGGCAGAAATAGAGAATTTGAGGAGACCCATAGTCAGAAATTAAATTGAATCAGCAATCAAAAATCTCCAAAAATATTAAAGTCTGGTTCTGGGTGGTTTCCCAGGAGAATTGTACTAGACATTTAAAGAGGAGTTAATATCTACTCTCAAACTCTATGGAGGTTTCTCAAAAAGTTTAAATTAAAAATATCCTACAATCCAGAAATTTTAGTATTAGGTACTTATTCAAAGGATACAAAAAATACAAATTCAAGGAGATATATGCACCCTATATATGTTTAGAGCAGCACTGTCAACAATAGCCAAACTATGGCAGAGCTCCATTGTCCATTTTTTTTTTTTGATGAACGGATAAAGAAAATCTGGTTTATATATTCAATGGAATATTATTCAGTCATCAAAAAGAATGAAATCTTCCCATTTTCAAGGACATGGATAGAGCTAAAGTGTATTTTGCTAAGTGAAATAAGTCAGTCGGAGAAAGACAAATACCATACGACCTCATGCATATGGAGAATTTAAGAAACAATATAGATGATAATAGGGGAAGGTAGAAAAGCAAAAAAGAGAAAAGGGAAATAAGTTGTACATGACTCTTAACAATAGAGAACAAACTGAGGGTTGATGGAGGGGGGCTAAAAGTGTGATGGGCATTAAAGAAGGCACTTCTTGTGATGAACCCTGGGTGTTTCATGTAAGTGAGAATCACTGAATTGTACTCTAGAAACAAATGCTTTAGTGTATGTTAACTAATAAAATTTAAACAAAAAATTAAAAATAAACTCTGGGGTGCACAAATCCCTTCAAATAAGTACTTTTGTATCTTTTGGGTAAATACCTATTAGTGCAATTGTTAGATCACAGGACAGTTCCCTGTGTAAATTTTTGAGCAGCCTCCATGTTCTCCAGAGTGATTGCACGTGTTTGCATTCCATCTAACAGTGTAAGAGCGTACCCCTTTCTCAGACTCTTTGCCAACAGCTGTTGTATCTTCTATTGTTAATTTTAGCCATTCCAACGGGTGTGAGTTGGTATATCATTTTGGTTTTGATTTGTGGTTTGATTTGTATTTCCCTGTTGATTGGTGATTTTGAACATTCTTTCACTTGTCTGTTAGCCCTCTGAATGTTTTCTTTGGAAAAAAAATGTCTATGTCTTCTGTCCTTTACTTAACTGGATGATATGTTTTTTGGGTGTTGAGGTTGATAAGTTCTTTCAGGATTTTAAATACTAACAATTTATGAGATATATTATTTCCATATATCTTCTCTCACTGACTTTTAGGCTCCCTTTTAGTTTTCCTGATTGTTTCCTTCACTGTGCAGAAGCATTTTATCTTGATGAAGTCCCAATTGTTCATTTTTGTTTGTTTCTTTATTTCCCTTTGTCTCTAGAGACGTGTCTAGTAAGAAGTTTCTCCTGCCAAGATCAAAACATTTCTGCCTGAGTTATTCTCAGGATTTTGATGAATTCTTATTCAATATTTAGGTATTTCATCCATTTTGAGTTTAACTTTGTGCATGGTGAAAGTCATCCAGTTTCATTCTTCTGTAGATGGCTGCCCAGTTTTCCCAATACCATTTGTCAAAGAACTGTCTTTTGTCCATTAGATATTCTTTCCTGCTTTGTCAAATATTAGTTGACCATATAGTTGTGGGTCCAGTCCTGGGGTTTGTATTCTGTTCCTTTGATCTATATGTCTTTTCTTGTGCTAGTACCACACTGTCTTGATGACTATGGATTTGGAGTCTGGAGTCATGATGCCCAGTTTTGTTTTTCTTTTTCAGAATTGTATTGACTATTCAGGTCCTTTGTGGTTCCATACAAGTTTTAGGATTGTTTTTACTAGCTCTGTGAAACATCCATGTAGCATTTTGGTACAGATTGCATTAAAAATTTAGATTGCTTTGGATAGTGTAAACATCTTAACAATGATTGTCCTTCCAATCCATGAACATGGAATGCTGTTTACTTTGTGTCCTCTTTCCTAAGTGTTTCTTTCATAAGTGTTCTGTAGTTTTCAGAGTACAGATCTTTCCCTTCTTTGTTTAGGTTTATTCCTAGGTATCTTATTGTTTTTGGTAGAATTGCAAATGAGATCGATTCCTTGATTTCTCTTTCTGTTGCTTCATTATTGATGCATAGAAATGCAACATATTTCCACATGTTGATTGTATGCCCTGCGATGTTGCTGAATTCATGTATATGTTCTAGTACTTTGTGTGTGTGTGTAATCTTGGGTTTTCTACATAGAGCAATAGTGAAAATTAGATTTCTTCCTTGTCTATTTAAATTATTTTTTATTTATTTTCATTGATTGCTGAGGCTAAGAATTCCATTACTATATTAAAGAACAATGGTGAGATTGGACATCTCTGTCTTGTTCCTGACCATAGAGAAAAAGCTCTCAGGTTTTCCCCATTGAGGATGATATTAGCTGTAAGTCTTTTGTACATGGCCTTTATGATGTTGAGTTAAGTTCTATTTATAAGAACTTTGTTGAAGGTTTTTATCAAGAATGGATGCTGTGTGGGTACTGGGGTGGCTCAGTACATTAAGTGTCTGCCTTTAGTTTAGGTCCTGATCTCGGGGTCTTGGGGTTGAGCCCCATGTCGGGTTCCCTGCTTGGTTGGGAGCCTGCTTCTCACTCTGCCTGTCTCTCCCCCTGATTCTGTGCTCTCTCTCTCTCTCTCATCTCTATCTCTCAATCTCTTGCTGTCAAATAGATGAATAAAATATAAAAAAAAAAAAGAATAGATGTTGTATTTTGTAAAATGCTTTTTCTGTATCTATTGACTGGATCATGATTTTTATTCGTTCGTTTTCTAAAGTAGGATATCACATTGAGTGATTTGCAAATATTGAACCACTTCTGCAATCCAGGAATAAATCTCACCTGATTGTGATGAACAATTTGTTTAATGTTCTGTTGGATGCAACTTGCTTGTATTTGAGAATTTTTATTGTCTGTGTTCATCAGTGATATTGCCTTGTAATTCTCCTTTATATTAGGGACTTTGCCTGTTTTTGGAATCACAGTAATGATTGCCTTGTAGAAGGAGTTTGGAAGTTTTCCTTTCCTTTCTATTTTTTAGAATGATTTGGTAATAATAGGTATTAACTCCTATTTAAATGTCTGACATAATTCCCTTGGAAAACTATCTACATTAGACTTTTGCTGGTTGGGAGATTTTTAGTTACTGATTCAATTTCGTTGCTGGTTATGGGCTTGTTCAAATTTTCTATTTCTTCCAGTTTCAGCTTTGGTAGTTTGTATGTTATTACGAATTTGTCCATTTCTTCCAGAATGCCCCATTTGTTAGCATATCATTTTTCATAATACTCTCTTTTAATTGCTTGTATTTCTGTGGTGTAAATCGTGATTTCTTCTCTTTCATTCTTTTTTTTTTTTTGGATCTTTCTCTTTTCTTTTCGATAAGGCTGTCAAAGGATATATCAATTTTGTTAATTATTTCAAAGAAACAGCTCTTATTTATTTTGATCTGTACTACTGTTATTTTTGTTTGTGTCTATGTCACTATTTCTGCCCTAATCTTTATTATTTCCTTTTTCTAGTGGATTTACACTTTACTTGCTGATCCATTCTAGTTCCTTCAAGTCATTATTGCAATAATCTTCTGTCTTAGCACTGCCTTTATTGAATCCGATGTTTTGAACTGTCTTATTTTCTTTTTCATTTGCTTTCATTTATTTATTTATTTATTTAATTTTTTCTTTCTTTTCAGCACAACAGTATTCATTGTTTTTGCACCATACCCAGTGCTCCATGCAATATGTGCCCTCTCTAACACCCACCACCTGGTTCCCCCAACCTCCCACCCCACACCCCTTCAAAACCCTCAGATTGTTTTTCAGAGCCCATAGTCTCTCATGGTTCACCTACCCTTCCAATTTCCCTCAACTCCCTTCTCCTCTCCATCTCTCCTTGTCCTCCATGCTATTTGTTATGCTCCACAAATAAGTGAAACCATATGATAATTGACTCTCTCTGTTTGACTGATTTCACTCAGCATAATCTCTTCCAGTCCCGTCCATGTTACTGCAAAAGTTGGGTATTCATCCTTTCTGATGGAGGCATAATACTCCATAGTGTATATGGACCACATCTTCCTTATCCATTCATCCGTTGAAGGGCATCTTGGATCTTTCCACAGTTTGGCGACCGTGGCCCTTGCTGCTATAAACATTGGGTTACAGATGGCCCTTCTTTTCACTACATCTGTATCTTTGGAGTAAATACCCAGTGGTGCAATGGCAGGGTCATAGGGAAGCTCTATTTTTAATTTCTTGAGGAATCTCCACACTGTTCTCCAAAGTGGCTGCACCAACTTGCATTCCCACCAACAGTGTTAAGAGGGTTCCTCTTTCTCCACATCCCCTCCAACACAGTTGTTTCCTGTCTTGCTAATTTTGGCCATTCTAACTGGTGTAAGGTGGTATCTCAATGTGGTTTTAATTTGAATCTCCCTGATGGCTAGTGATGATGAACAGTTTTTCATGTGTCTGATAGCCATTTGTATGTCTTCATTGGAGAAGTGTCTGTTCATATCTTCTGCCCATTTTTTGATATGATTGTCTGTTTTGTGTGTGTTGAGTTTGAGAAGTTCTTTATAGATCCTGGGTATCAACCCTTTGTCTGTACTGTCAATTGCAAATATCTTCTCCCATTCTGTGGGTTGTCTCTTTTTTTTTTTTTTGACTGTTTCCTTTGCTGTGCAGAAGCTGTTGACCTTGATGAAGTCCCAAAATATCATTGCTTTTGTTTCCTTTGCCTTTGGAGACATATCTTGAAAGAAGTTGCTGTGGCTGATATCCAAGAGGTTACTGCCTATGTTCTCCTCTAGGATTCTGATGGATTCCTGTCTCACATTGAGATCATTTATCCATATTGAGTTTATCTTTGTGAATGGTGTAAGAGAATGGTCAAGTTTCATTCTTCTGCATATAGCTGTCCAGTTTTCCCAGCACCATTTATTGAAGAGACTGTCTTTTTTCCACTGTATATGTTTTCCTGTTTTGTTGAAGATTATTTGCCCATAGAGTTGAGGGTCCATATCTGGGCTCTCTACTCTGTTCCACTGGTATAAGTGCCTGTTTTGATGCCAGTACCATGCTGTCTTGGTGATCACAGCTTTGTAGTAAAGCTTAAAATCAGGTAACATGATGCCGCCAGTTTTATTTTTGTTTTACAACATTTCCTTAGCAATTTAGGGTCTCTTCTGATTCCATGCAACCTTTAGGATTATTTGTTCCAGCTCTTTGAAAAATACCAGGGGAATTTTGATAGAAATGGCTTTAAAAGTATAGATTGCTCTAGGCAATATAGACAATTTAACAATGTTTATTCTTCCAATCCAATAGCATGAAATGGTCTTTCATCTTTTTGTGTCTTCTTCAATTTCCTTCATGAGTGTTCTGTAGTTCCTCTAGTACAGATCCTTTACCTCTTTGTCATGTTTATTCCCAGTTATCTTATGGTTCTTGGTGTTATAGTAAATGGAATAGATTCTCTAATTTCCCTTTCTGTATTTTCATTGTTATTGTATAAGAAAGCCACTGATTTCTGTACATTGACTTTGTATCCTGCCATGTTACTGAATAGCTGTATGAGTTCTAGTAGTTTGGGGGTGGAGTCTTTTGGGTTTTCCATATAAAGATTCATGTCATCTGCAAAGAGAGAGAGTTTGACTTCTTCCTTGCCAATTTGGATACCTTTTATTTCTCTTTGTTGTCTGATTAGTGTTGCTAGGACTTCTAATATTATATTGAGCAAGAGCGGTGAGAGTGGGCATCCTTGTTATGTTCCTGATCTCAACGGGAAGACTGTGAGCTTTTTCCCATTGAGGATGATATTTGCTGTGGGTCTTTCATAGATAGATTTTATGAAGTTCAGGAATGTTCCCTCTATCCCTATACTTTGAAGCATTTTAATCCGGAACGGATGCTGGATTTTGTCAAATGCTTTTTCTGCATCAATTGAGAGGACCATGTGGTTCTTCTCTCTTCTCTTATTGATATGTTCTATACATTGATTGATTTGCGAATGTTGAATCATTCTTGTAACCCAGGGATGAATCCCACCTGGTCATGGAGGATAATCTTTCTAATGTGCTGTTGGTTCCTGTTTGCTAGGATCTTGTTGAGAATATTAGCATCCATATTCATCAGTGATATTGGTCTGAAAATCTCCTTTTGGGTGGGGTCTTTGCCTGGTTTGGGGATCAGGGTAATGCTGGCTTCATAAGAAGGGTCTGGAAGTTTTCCTTCTGCTTCAATTTTCTGAAACAGCTTCAGGAGAATAGATGTTATTTCCTCTTAGAACTTTTGGTAGGATTCCCCAGGGAATCTGTCAGTTCCTGGGCTCTTATTTTTTGGGAGGTTTTTGATCACTGCTTCCATCTCGTTACTAGATATTGGTCTATTCAGGTTTTCGATTTCTTCCTGGTTCAGTTTTGGGAGTTTATGGTTTTCCAGGAATGCATCCATATCATCTAGGTTGCTTAACTTATTGGCATACAACTGTTGATAATAACGTGTGATGATTGTTTCTACTTCCTTCACGTTAGTTGTGATCTCTCCCTTTTCATTCATAATTTTATTAATTTGAGCTTTCTCTCTTTTCTTTTGGATTAAGTGTGGCCAATGGTTTATCGATCTTGTTGATTCTTTCAAAAAATCAACTTCTAGTTTTATTGATACGTTCTACTATATCTCGAGTTTCTACCTCATTGGTCTTTGCTCTAATCTTGATTATTTCCCTTCTTATGTGTCGAGTTGGTTTAATTTTTTGTTGATTCTCCAGTTCTTTAAGGTGTAGAGACTGCTGGTGTATTCCGGATTTTTCCCTTTTTTTGAGGGAGGCTTGGATGGCTATGTATTTCCCCCTTAGGACCACCTTTGCTGTATCCCATATTTTTTGGACTGAAGTGTCTTCATTCTCATTGGTTTCCAGGAATTGTTTCAGTTCTTCTTTGATCTTCTGGTTGATCCAAGCATTGTTAAGCAAGGTGGTCTTTAGCTTCCAGGTGTTTGAGTTCCTTCTGAACTTTTCCTCGTGATTGAGCTCCAGTTTCAAAGCATTGTGATCTGAGAATATGCAGGGAATAATCTCAGTCTTTTGGTATCAGTTGAGTCTTGATTTGTGATCCAGTATGTGGTCTATTCTTGAGAAGGTTCCATGTGCACTTGAGAAGAATGAGTATTCTGTTGTTTTAGGGTGGGATATTCTGTATATATCTATGAGGTCCATCTGGTCCAGTGTTTCACTCAATGCTCTTGTTTCTTTATTGATTTTCTGCTTGGATGAACTATCTATTACTGAGAGAGGCATGTTAAGATCTCCAACTATTAATGTATTCATAACAAAATGACTCTTTATCTTGATTCATATTTTTCTTATGTAATTATCTGTTCCCATATTGGGGGCATAGATATTTACAATTGTTAGATCATCTTGGTGGATAGTCTCTTTAAGAATGATGTAGTGTCCTTCTGTATCTCTGACTACAGTCTTTAGTTTAAAATCTAATTTACCTGATATGAGAATTGCTACCCCGGCCTTCTTTTGAGGCCCATTGGCATGAAAGATGCTTCTCCATCCCTTCACTTTCAGTCTGGGTGTATCCTTAGGTACAAAATGGGTCTCTTGTACACAACATATGGATGGGTTCTGTTGTTTTATCCAATCTGCAACCCTGTGCCCTTTTATGGGCACATTTAGGCCATTCACATTGAGAGTGATTATTGATAGATACGTTTTTATTGATATTGTGTTACCTTTGAAGTCTTTCTTTCTGTAGATTGTCTCTATATTTCTGTTCAATGCTATTCTTAGGATTTTTCCTCTTTTATAGAACCACCCTTAATATTTCCTGCAGTGTTGGCTTGGTGGTTGCATACTCTATTAAGCCTTGATGGTCTTGGAAACTCTTTACCTCTCTATCCATTTTGAATGTCAGTCTTTCTGGATAAACTATTCTTGGCTGCATGTTCTTCTCATTTAGTGCCCTGAATATATCTTGCCAGCCCTTTCTGGCTTGCCAGGTTTCTGTGGACATGTATGACGTTATTTGAATGGGTTTTTCCTCTGTATGTAAGTAGCTTCTTTGTCCCAGCTTCCTTCAATAGGGCCTGCCTGCAATTATAATTCCTCATTCTTACTATTAGGTGTCTCGAGGACTATCGAGAATCTATAATCTTGGGAGAGACCATTCTGCCTCTAGTACATGAACACTGGTTCCATTCCCGAGACTGGGAAAATTTTCATGAACTTGTTCCACTATATCTTCTAGACTTTTTTCTTTCTCCTCCCCTTCAGGTATTCCAACCATTCTGACGTTGGAACGTTTCATGGCATCATTTATTTCCGTGATTGTTTTTGTGTCTTCTAAGCTCTTTGTTGAGGCTTCCTCTTGATCCTTTCTCTCTATCTGTTTGTCTTCCAGATCATTAATTTTATCTTCTGTCTCAGTTACCCTAGCTTTGAGAGAATTTAGATTAGATTGGAACTCATTGAGAGCATTGTGTACATCATCCCTGCTGGCTTTCAGTTCTGCCCTAATATTGTGAACATCATCACTGGTGGCTTTCAGTTCTGCCCTTATCAATTGTGTTTTGTCATCCATGGCTTTCTCCAACCTAGATATTGCCTGGATAATTGTTAGCCTGTATTCCCTTTCCGACATATTGTCTATGTCGATAGCCATTAGCTCTGTTGCAGAAAGCCCATCCTTTGAATTTTTCTTCTGTTGAGCATTCCTCCTCCTAGTCATTTTGGTGAGAGATGGCTGAACGGATGTATCTGTATCGACCGTGGTGCAGTCAAGGTGGACCCTGGAATGCTTCTGAGCACTCAGGAGTCCCCACCCAAGCAAAAGAAAAAAGAAAGGGAGAAAAAAGAAAAAAAGAGAGAGAGAGAGACAGGAAAAAAGAAAGAGAAAAGAGAAGGTCAACCCAATGGACCCCAAGTTAAGATTTATGAAGTGCACAAACAAAAAGATACAAATACAAAGATTGATAAAAGTATATGAAAAAAGAAGGAAAAAAATATATATATAAAGAACCTTGTCAAAAAGAACCCCAAGTATAGGATTTATATACTATCAGGACAAACACAAATTCACAGAAACACTGGCGGAAGAAAAAGATGGGAGAGTGGTTATAAATTCTCAGTGTGGGCGAGGAAGTTGTTTTTTTTTTTTAAGATTTATTTATGCATTTCACAGAGATTACAAGTAAGTAGAGAGGCGGTCAGAGAGAGAGGGGGAGGCAGGCTCCCTGCTGGGCAGAGAGCCCGATGCGGGGCTTGATCCCAGAACCCTGGGATCATGACCTGAGCTGAAGGCAGGGGCTTTAATCCACTGAGCCACCCAGGCGCCCTGGTTATTTTGATTCTTCCTGGATATATCTTGATATCTTTGTTAAAGGACTCAACTTTCCTAAGATAAATGGAGATTAAAAAATGGTTTACCTACAGGGGCAGCATTGATTGCGGAAAGGGGATTACCTTGAAGTTGAACTCTACATGAATATTTTAAAATAAAAATAAAAAAAAAACTATACTAAACTAAAATAAAATTTAAAAAATTAAAAATAGAAGAGCAAAAGAAAAACATGGGTATATGTATTAAAAAGTTTAGGTTAAAAAGTTATTATGGAATTTGATGTATTGGACATCTCACTGTGATGGTAAATAGGTTAAAAAATTATCTATATAAAAAAAAAATGAACCAGAATAGTGGGAACAAGTTAAAAATAAAAGTTATATCTATGAAGTAGTGGCGGTTGTTGTCTTGTCATCTCCCCACCCCCCCCGTTGGCTTTTTGGGGGAGGGGCCTGCCACGTGTGTTTTCAGGCAGTGTTCCATGAGTTATGTCTTCCCACCCCCCTCAAGGGGGTGGGCTCTGAGGAAACCGGTTTTTCAGGCTTTTGTTCTCTGGAGGTTTTTATATTTGTTTGTTTGTTCATTTGTTTTCTTTCGCCTTGACAGCTTTTGATGGTTTTTGGAGGTTTAGAGGAAAGCAAACTGCACCCAGACCTCCCTCCCAGAGAGAAGCCTCAGTCTGTTCCCCTCTGGGTGCTGCAGAGAACATAAGTTTCCCCTCGGCCACTGGCAGATCACGGTCCAAGTTGCAGTCCCTGGGGACACAGGATCTCCTGCTTGTACCCAAAAACCATGACAGCGGTGGCTCTCTGGGCAGCTCCAGACCACCAGAGAGGTTCCAAGCAGCAATTGCACACTGAGATTTTCCCGCTGGCCCAGGTTTGGAGTGCCAGGTCTTTCTGGGTCTGAGAGCGCCAGGCTGGCGCCTGTGCACACCTCTCTCCGGGGAGGGTGTAGGGTTCGACTCAGGCTCTGATAGCATGGCCTGGTGCGTGGGTGGGGACTGCAAAATGTCTGTGCTTCTGCTGGCTGGCGAGGCTACCAGCCCCTCACGGGAGCCAGACCCCACGTGCTCTTAGATGTGCTTGGCTCAGGGACCAAGACCTGGTTTCTTCACCGGACTCTCTCTGGCTCATCGCCAAGGGTGGCTGTACTGGGTCCGGGGACTTAAGCCCCTGTCCCTAACCGCCCCAATTCCCATAATTTCCCTCTACTATCCTTTGCTCTTTTTGAGTGCTTTCAACCAGACTCCAAGTTAATGCTGCTCCCCAGTCGCAGGGCACTCTCGTTTTGGGGTATTACTTTCCAATGGGTCACTTCTGGTGGTTCCCTCCCCCTTTTGTTTATCTTCTGATATCAGTCCAATGTTCCCACTCTTCTTTACCTGCCCACTGGTGTCTTCTGCCTCCGTAGAGATCCAGACGTGTATAATTCTAATCTCAGGTTGATTTCATGGGTGATTGGTGTTCTTTGATAGGTAATCAGCTCCCTTTAGGGTACAGGTTGAAATGGCACCTCCTCCTACTTCCCCGCCATCTTAGGTTTCATGTTTTTTTTTTTTAATTTATTCTTTAATTTCCTAATTAACCCATTCATTCTTTAGTAGGATGTTCTTTAACCTCCACATATTTGTGGTCTTTCCTAATTTTTTCTTGTGCTTGACTTCATGTTTCATAGCATTGTGATCTAAAGATATGTATATGATCTCGATGTTTTTGTACTGATTGAGGGCTACTTTATTACCCAGGATATGATCCATTCTAGAAAATGTTCTCTGTGCACTTGAAAGGAATGTGTATTCATAAAATATTCGGAATATATCTGTTACGTTCTTGTGCTCTAGTTTGGCAGTGAAAGCCATTGCTTCCTTGTTGATTTTCTACTTAGATGATCTATTTGTTGCTGTGAATGAGGTGTTAATGTCCCCTACAATTATTGTATTATTGTCAATGAATTCCTTTATGTTTGCTATTAATTGATATTAATTGACTTATATATTTGGTTGTCTCAATGTGGGGGCATAAATATTTACTATTGTTATGTTTTCTTAATGAATAGACCCTTTAACTATGATATAATCCCATTCCTCATCTCCTGTTATAGTCTTTGTTTTAAAATCTAGTTTGATACTCTGGCTTTCTTTTGACCTCCATTAGCATGGTAGGTGGCTTTCTGTCTCCTCACTTTCAATCTGCAAGTGTGTTTAAGTATATAATGACTCTTTAGTGGACAGCATATAGGTCGGTCTTGTTTCTTCTCTATTATGATACCCTATGTCTTTTGACATTTAGTCCATTTACATTCAGAGTGATTATTGATAAAATTTAATTTAGTGTCATTTTTTTACCTGTGATGTTGGTGCTTCTTGTATTGTTCTCTATTCCTTTCTAGTGTATGTTGCTTTTGGTCATTTTCTGCAATCCAATATGTACTTTTTAATATTTCTTGCAGGGTTGATTTATTGCTCATAAACTCCTTTAGATTTTTTATTTCTCTGGGAAACTCTTTCTCTCCTTTTAGTCTCAATGACAGACTTCCTGCATATAATACTGTTGGCTACAGAATTTTCCCATTCAATACATTGAATATATTCTGTCCCTGCCTTCACTCTTGTCACTTTTCTGTGGACAGATCTGCTGTGGACCTGATCTGTTTTCAGATCTGTCTCCCCTCATAGGTTAACAACTTTTTCTTTTGCTGCTTTCAGGATTCTTTCCTTGTCTGTGTATTTTGTGAATTTTACTCTGATATGTTGGTGTTGGCCAGCTTTTGATGAATTTAGTGGGAGTTCTCTGTGCTTCATGGATTCAGTGTTGGTTTCCTTCCCCAGATTAGGGAAGTTTTTAGCTTTAATTCATTCAAATAAACTTTGTGTTCCTTTTTCTCTTTCTTCATCTTCCAGGACTTCTGTGATGCAAATGTTATTACACTTTAAGGAGTTACTTAGTTTCCCAAGTTTAACTTCATGGTATAATACCTTTCTCTCCCTCTTCCTTTCAACTTCATTATTTTCTATCTTTATCTTCTATATCACTGATTCTTTCCTGTGCTTTGTCCATCCTTGTTTTCATATTCTTTATTCAGGTTTTCATCTCAGTTATGAAATTTTTAATTTTGGCCTGACTAGATTTTAGTTCTGTTATCTCTGTAGTAAGTGATTGTTTAGCCTCTTTTTATGCTTTATTCAAGCCCAGCTCATATCCTAATAATTGTTGCTCTAAAGTCTAGTTAAAATATCTTACTTATAGCTATGTTGGTTAAAACCCTGTCAGTTACTTCTTCCCATTCTTTCTTTCTTTCTGAAGTAGTTTCAGAGGTAGAACTTAGTGGTTCATCAGTTTCATGCAACACCTAGTGCTCATTATATCAAGTGCCCCCTTTAACATTCATCACCCAATTATTCCTTCCCAATACCCACCTCCCCTCCAGAAACCCTCAGTTTGTTTCCCAGAGTACAACTTATGTATTTCCTCTGTCTCAGTTTTCATCTATATTTTTCCTTCATTTGCCCTATGTTCATCTGTTTTGTTTCTTAAACTCTGCCCATGAATGAAATCATAGGGTATTTTTCTGTTTATGACTGACTTATTTTGGTTTGCATAATACCCTGTAGTTCCAGACATGTCATTGCAAATAATAAGTTTTCATTCACTATGATGGCTAATTATATAATATATATATATATATATAATATTCTTAAACCATTTATATATAATATCAATTTATATATAAAATATATAATCATATATATTATATTATATATATTTATATATTATACTTTATATGTGTTTTATATATATATATATATATATATATATATATTTATCCACCTGTCCATGGAAATTTTAGCTCTTTCTATATTTTGGTTATTGTGGATATTGATGTTATAAATACTGGGATACATGCATGTGCACCTTCCAATCACTATGTTTGTATCCTTTGGATAAATATCTAGTAGTGCAATTGTTGAGTTGTTGGGTATCTCTATTTTTAACTTTTTGAGGACCCTCCATACAGCTTTCCAGAGTGTCTGCACAGTTTGCCTTCCCAGCAATAGTATAAGAGGTTTCCCTTTTCTTTGCATCCTTGCCAACATCTATTGTTTCCTGGCTTGTTAATTTTAGCCATTCTTACCTGTGTGAGGTGATATCTCATTGAGCTTTTGATTTGAATTTCCCTGAATCCAAGTGATGATGAACATTTATTCATGTGTCTGTTGGCCATTTGTATGCCTTTCTTGATGAAATGTGTGTTTGTGGTCCAGTTCATGGTCTCTTATTCTGCATGTGGCTTTCTAGTTTTCCCAAAACCATTTGTTGAAGAAACTGTCTTTTTTCCCATTGTATATTCCTTTCTGCTTTGTAAAAAATTAGTTAACCATACAGTTGAGGGGCCATTTCTAAGTTTTCCATTGATCTTTGTTTCTGTTTTTGTGCCAGTACCATACTGTGTTGATGGTTACAAACTTGTAATACAGTTTGAAGCCTAGAATTATGATTCCTCCAGCTTTGGTTTTCTTTCTCAACTTTCCTTTGGCTATTCAGGGTCTTTTATGATTCCATACTAATTTTAGGTTTATTCCAGCTGTGGGAAAAATGCTCGTGGTATTTTGATAGGGCTTACAATGAATATATAGATTACTTTGGATAGCAGACATTTTAACAATATTTGTTCTTCCAATTGATGAGCATGGAATGTTTTTCCATTTCTTTGTGTCTTTCTTAATTTCTTTCATACATGTTCTATAGTTTCAGAGGGCAGATCCCTTACCTATTTGGTTAAGTTTATTCCTAGATACCTTGTGGTTTGATGCAGTTATAAATGGGATCCATTCCTTGATTTCTCTTCCTTCTGCTTCATTTTGGTGTATAGAAATGCATAAGACTTCTGTGCATTGATTTTGTATCTTACAACTTTGCTAAATTACTCTGTCATTTGTGGCTATGTTTGGGTGTAGTCTTGCAGGTTTTCTCTATAGAGTGTCATGTCCTCTTCATAGACTGAAAGTTTTGTGTCTTTGCAAATTTGAATGACTTTTACTTCTTTTTATTGTCTGATTGCTGAAACTAGGACTTCTATTCTACCATTATTAGATTAAACAACAGTGGTGAGAGTGGACATCCTTGTCATGTTCCCAACCTTAGGGCAAAAGCTGTCAGTTTATCCCTGTTGAGGATGATATTCCCCGTGGGTCTTTGATATATGGCTTTTATGATATTAATATATGTTCCCTCTATCCCTACATGGTGGAGAGTTTTTATCAAGAAAGGATGTTATATTTTATCAACTCCTTTTTCTGCATCTATTGAGGGAATCATATTGTTCTTGTCCTTCCTTTTATTATTATGGTGTATATCACATTAATTGATTTGTGGATGTTGAACCATACTTGCAGCCCAGGAATAAGTCCCACTTTGTTACATTAAAAGGGGAATAATCCTTTTCATGTACTGTTGGATCCTAATAGCAAATATCTCACTGAGAATTTTTGCATCCATGTTCATCAGGGATATTTTTCAGCAATTCTCCTTTTTGGTGGGCTCTTTGTCTGGTTTGGGGATTGAGGTAATGCTGGCCTCATAGAATGACTGTGATAGCTTTCCTTTCATTCCTGCTTTTTGAAACAGGTTCAGAAGAATAGGTATTCTTTAAATATTTGGTAGAATTCTCCTGGGAGGCCATGTGGCCCTGGAATCTTGTTTGTTGGGAGTTTTTTGATTACTGTTTCAATTTCTTTGCTGGTTATGGGTCTGTTCAGGTTTTGAATTTCTTCCTGTTTGTTTTGTTAGTTTATACGTTTCTAGGAATGCAGCCATTTCTTCCAGATTGTTTAATTATTTAACATATACTTGCTCATAGTATTCTCCTTTTTTAATAAAGATTTTATTTATCTATTTGACAGATAGAGATCACAAGTGGGCAGAAAGGCAGGCAGAGAGAGAGAGGAAGGGAAGCAGGCTCCCCGCTGAGCAGAGAGCCCAATGTGGGGCTCCATCCCAGGACCCTGGGATCATGACCCGAGCCGAAGGCAGAGGTTTAACCCACTGAGCCACCCAGGTTCCCTGCTCATAATATTCTCTTATAGTTGTTTGCATTTCTTTAATGTTGCTTATGATCTCTTCCCTTTCATTTATGATTTCATTTATTTGGGTCCTTTCTCTTTTCTTCTTGAGATGTCTGGCTAAGTGGTTATTGATCCTATTAATTCTTTCAAAGAACCAGCTCCTACTTTCATTGAACTGTTCTGTTTTTGTTTTTTTTTAATTTCAGTATCATTGACTTTTGTTCTATTATTTTTTGGGGGTGGGCAAAATCAACTTTTTTTAAAATTTAATTTTATTTTTCCAGTGTTCCAAGATGCATTGTTTATGCACTACACCCAGTGTTCTATGCAGTATGTGCCATCCTTAATACCCAAAGCCAGGTTCACCCATACCTCAACCCCCCATCCCTTCCAAAACCCTCAGTCTGTTTATCAGGGTCCACAGTCTTTCATGGTACATCTTCCCCTCTGATTTCCCCCAGTTCACTTTTTCTTTTCTTCTCCTAATATCCTCCATGTTATTTCTTATGCACCACAAGTTAGTGAAATCATATGATAATTGACTACCTCTGCTTGACTTTATTTCATTCAGCATAATCTCCTCCAATCCTGTCCATGTTGATACAAAAGTTGGGTATCCATCCTTTCTGATGGAGGCATAATATTCCATTGTATATATGGACCATATCTTCTTTTTTTTTAAAGACTTTATTTATTTATTTGACAGACAGAGATCACAAGTAGGCAGAGAGGCAGGCAGAGAGAGAGGAGGAAGCAGGCTCCCTGCTGAGCAGAGTGCCCGATGTGGGGCTCGATCCCAGGACGTTGGGATCATGACCCTAGCCGAAGGCAGAGGCTTTAACCCACTGACCCACCCAAGAGCCCCTGGGCCATATCTTCTTTATCCATTCATCTGTTGAAGGACATCTTGGCTCTTTTCAGTTTGGCAACTGTGGTCTTTGCTGTTATGAACATTGCACTACAGGTGGCACTTCTTTCCACTACAACTGTATCTTTGGGTGTAAATACCCAGTAGTGTAGTTGCAAGGTCATAGGGTAGCTCTATTTTTATTTTTTTAAGGAATCTTCACACTGTTTTCCAAAATAGCTTCACCAACTTGCATTCCCACCAAAAGTGTAAGAGGGTTCTCCTTTCTCCACATCCTCTCCAACACTTGTTGTTTCCTGTCTTGTTAATTTTGGCCATTTTAAATGGTGTATGGTGATATCTCAATGTGGTTTTGATATGAATAGAGAGTCCAGATATGGACCCTCAACTCTATGGTCAAATAATGTTTGACAAAGCAGGAAAAAAAATCCAGTGGAAAAAAGATAGTCTCTTCAATAAATGATGCTGGGACAATTGGACAGCTATGTATAGAAGAATGAACCTCAACCATTCTCTTATAGTATACACAAAGATAAACTGGAAATGGATAAAAGACCTCAGTGTGAGGTAGGAATCTATCAAAAGCCTAGAGGAGAACATAGGCAGTAACATCTTCCACATCGGCCACAGCAACTTCTTTCAAGATATGTCTTTAAAGGCAAAGGAAACAAAATGCTCTATTCTTTATTATTTCTCTTCTGCTGTATTTAGACTTTATTTGCTGTTCTCTTTCCAACTCCTTTACAGGTTAGTTTTGGTAGTGTATTTGGACTTTTGCTGTTCTTGAGAAAGTCCTGTATTGGTATATACTTCTGTCTTAGGACAGCTTTTGTGGAATCCCACAGGTTCTAAACTGTTGTGTTTTCATTTTCATTTGCTTCCATGTATTTTTTAAATTCTTCTTTAATTTCCTGGTTGACCCATACATTCTTTAGTAAGATGCTCTTTAACCTCGATCTATTTGTGTTCCTTCCAAATTTTTTCTTGTGATTGAGTTTAAATTTCAAAACATTGTGCTCTGAAAATATGCATGGTATAATCTCAAGCTTTTGGTATTGTTTGAAACGTGATTTGTGATCCAGTATTCTATCTATTTTGGAGAATGTTCCATGTTCACTCAAGATGAATATGTTTTCTGTGGTTTTGGATGAAATGTTATGAAGTATCTGTGAAGTACATCTGGCCCAGTGTGTCATTAAAAGCCCCTTTGTCCTTGTTGATCTTTTGCTTAGATGATCTATTCATTGCTGTGAGTCAGGTGTTAACCCTCCCTACTATTATTATATTATTATCAACGTGTTTGTTTAATTTTGTTATTAATTGGTTTATATATTTAGCTGCCTCCATGTTAGGAGCATAACTATTTACAGTTAGATCTTATTTTCAGATAGACTCTTTTATTCTGATACAGTGTCCTTCTTCATCTCTTATTAGTCTTTGTTTTAAAATTGAGTTTGTCTCATATAAGGATTGCTACTCCACCTTTCTTTTGATGTCCATTAGCATGTTAAATTATTTGGATCCCTTCACTTTGAATCTGGAGGTGTCTTTGTGTCTAAAATGAGTCTCTTGTAGACAGCATATCAATGGATTTTTTTTTCCAATCTGATATTCTGTGTCTTTTGATTGGGGGCATTTAATGCATTTACATTTAGACTAATTATTGAAAGATGTGAATTTTGTCCACTGTATTACCTATAAAGTCACTGTTCTTGTAGATTTTCTCTGTTCTTTTCTGGTCTTTGTTACGTTTTGGATTTCTCTTTGCTGAAAGTGTCCCCTAAATATTTTCTTGCAGGCCTGGTTTAGTGATCACAAATTCTTTTAGTTTCTGTTTATCCTGGAAACTCTTTATCTGTCCATCCACTCTGAATGACAGCCTTGCTGGATAGAGTATTCTTAGGTTGCTTATTTTTCTCATGTAGTACATTGAATATAGCATGCCAGTCTTTTCTGGCCTGTCAGGTCTCTGTGGACAGATATGTTGCCAGGCTTGTATGTATGCCATTGTAGGTTAAGGACCTCTTGTCCTTAGTTGCTTTCAGGATTTTCTCTTTATCTTTGAAATTTGCAAGTTTCACTATTATATGTCATTATATGTATTATATGTATCTCAATGTGGTTTTAATTTGAATCTCCCTGATGGCTAGTGATGATGAACATTTTATTATGTGTCTGATAGCCATTTGTATGTCTTCATTGGAGTAGAAGAATGAAACTTGACCATTTTCTTACACCGTACACAAAGATAACTCAAAATGGATAAAAGACCTCAACATGAGACAGGAATCCATCAGAATCCTAGAGGAGAACATAGGCAGTAACCTCTTCGACATCAGCCACAGCATCTTCTTTCAAGATATGTCTCCAAAGACAAAGGAAACAAAAGCGAAAATGAACTTTTGGGACTTCATCAAGATCAAAAGCTTCTGCACAGCAAAGGAAACAGTCAACAAAACAAAGAGGCAACCCACGGAATGGGAGAAGATATTTGCAAATGACCGTTCAGACAAAAGGTTGATATACAGGATCTATAAAGAACTTCTCAAACTCAACACACACAAAACAGATAATCATGTCAAAAAATGGGCAGAAGATATGAACAGACACTTCTCCAATGAAGACATACAAATGGCTATCAGACACATGAAAAAATGTCCTCTGTAGTTTATATCTGAACTCTTTGTTCACTTGTCCTGTGACCAAGTGTTTTTTTTTTCTCAGGCATGTCACTGAGTTTCAAGTTTCCATATTTTAGGGACTCCTGCAGCCTGGACCCATGCTGTTCCTCTGGAGGAGGGAAGGGGATCTCACCACACTTCTGCCTTTTCCTGGGCCCCTTCTGGGAGCATTGTCATGGGATCCTGCAGTGGTTCACAGTTTATGGCAATACTGAGCAAAAAGACACCACCTAGCCTCGCTGTTTTCAGTCTGCTTCCCTGCTCCAATGCCTGCACTCTGGGGCACTCAAGCACCCTTATTCTTCCTCAAACCCCGGGCATCCTGAGACTATGCTCTTCTACTTGGGATCCCACCCCACTTCACCACCTGAACACCTTTAATCCCGCCATTTCTCCCACAGCAACTGACATACAAAAGTTCTGCCTTCCACTGCTTATAATCTTTTGCCTTAACCTCCTTAAGTTGGATCCTTCCTCACTGCTGCATCCTCTCATATATTATCCCAGATTCAAGTCTCCATCCTGCCTGTCTTTCAAAAAGGGATCACTTTTCTATTTGTAGAATTACATCATTTCTTTTCTCAGATCTTTGATTTCACAGGTACTCAGAATGATTTGATAACTCTCTAACTGAATTCCAGGGACCAGAAAAATTTAACATCCTCTAAGCCATCTTAGCGTCCCCTTGGCCATCTTAACTCCTTACTTTTCCTGTTCTTTCTTTAGGGATGAACTCTTCATCTCATAATTTTGTTGTGGTTAAAAAAAAAGAAGGGATGCTATATCAGAGTGTGATTTGGTCTGTTTGTTAAAGAAGCTAGATCTAAAAGGGTAAAATAAATTAAAATAAAGAAATGAATTAGAATAAATAATTTAAAATAAATAATAATAAAATAAAAATACAAATAAAGTTCCTATTTTCCCTCGGACTGAAGGTTTGTGATACTCTATGATCAGCAGACATGGTACATGCAAGGGTTTCATGCTGGTTTTCTGGGAGAGAACCCTATTGCTCTGATTCTCAGGTGGACTTGCTGTTGTGGTGTTGCACTTTCAAGGTGCAGGGAGGTGGTGCTTGGTGTAAGCTCTGTCCTCCCCTTTGTGGTTGTGTTTTGCTCTCTTAAGTCAGTCAGTTCTTAGGGGTAGGGTGAAAATGACATCACCTCACTCTCATCCCTGGAGTGGGGAGTTTGTGCCCACTGCTCTTCAGGAAGTCCTCACACGAGAGCAAATAATCACCTGTCTTGTGTCCCTGTCTTTTGCCATATCCCTGCCTTCACCCTGCCTGTGTCTGAGATGTCTGCCTGTCAGGCAGCACCGCATTTCTATATTTTATCTCAGGTGAGTCGCTGGGTTTTAAAACTCCAAGTTTTGGAGATCCATGTGGCATGGGTCCATGCTGAACCTCTGTGGTTTGTTCTTACTGCTCTGGGGCCATTTGGCAGTTTGTCCCAGAGATCGGTTGCAGAACCTCTCAATGGTTTGCAGTTTACGGTTAAGTGCACCATAACATCAACCTCAAGGTTCACTGCCCTCAGCCAGCATTCTTGTTTGTATGTTAGTGAATGGTCAGCTCAATGTTGCTCACTCTGTATTTTGCTCCCCAGAGATGTTGTGTTCCCTCTCACAAATGTACTCCAAATGGGAACTTCTTCTCCACATGCAACCTAGGGGATCCTCACACCATCCTGCCCATTCCCTGGTCTCTGTCCTTCTTCCCCTCGGAACACTGCTAAGCCCACCAGGGTCAAGCCTGGCAAAGGCATGGACCTTGAAAATGCAGACTCTGTGCTCCTCTGTTAATAAAAACCTGTGGTATTCTCAATGGCCAAACTGTGGAAGGAGTCAGGATGTCCCTCAACAGACGAGTGGATAAGGAAGATGAGGTTCATATAAGCCATGGAATATTACTCAGCCATGAGAAAGGATGGATACCCACAATTTGCATCAACATGGATGGAACTGGAGGGAATTATGCTAACTGAAATAAGTCAATCAGAAAAAGACAATTATCATATCGTTTCACTCATATGCAGGATATAAGGAATAATGCAGAGCACCATAGGGGAAGGGAGGAAAAACTGAAAAAAAATCAGAGAGGAAGAAAAACCATTAGAGACTCTTGACCTGGAAAACAAACTAAGGGTTGCGGAAGGGAGGGGTTGAGGGATGGGGTAACTGGGTGATGTTCATTAAGGAGGGTATGTGATGTGATTAGCACCGGGTTTATACACAACTAATGAATCATTGAACCCTATATGAAAAACTAATGATTGGGGCGCCTGGGTGGCTCAGTGGGTTAAGCCTCTCCCTTCAGCTCAGGTCATGATCCCAGGTTCCTGGGATCGAGCCTTGCATCAGGCTCTCTGCTCATCAGGGAGCCTGCTTCCCCCTCTCTCTCTGCCTGCCTCTCTGCCTATTTGTGATCTCTGTCTGTTAAATAAATAAATAAAATCTTAAAAAAAAACTAGTGATATACTATATGTAGGCAAATTTAACTTAAACAAACAAATGAACAATCAAACAAACAAAACAACCTGTGGTAATCATCCCCTCTCTTTTTCCCAGTCAGTGGTTTTGGGGAAGAGTGTTTGTTGTGTTATTCCCTGAAAACACTTCTACTCTCTCTTTTTCTTTCTGTCTCATTCTTGTCTCTGCGATCATGGCTCCATCCCCATCACAGCACTCACAGCTCTTCTCTTCTTTAATTCAAGTATCAGCCACTCCCAACTTCTAAGATGTGGTGTTTTTTCACCTCTCTCTGTGCATTTTTACTCTCTCCATCCTCAGATGGGTGTTCAAAATGATTTGATATTTATCTAGCTGTGTTTGAGGGATGATGTAAGCCTAGGGTCTCCCTACTCCTCCATCATTTTAACTCCTCTCTGTCTTTTTCTTGACCCCAAATGAAATGCTCTCAATTTTTCACAAATTTTGCCCTTTTTACCATATATGGCCTTTATTATGTTGAGGTATATTTCCTCTAAACTCACTTTGTTGAAAGTTTTTTTTTTTTTAATCATGAATGGATAATTGAATTTTGTCCAATGTTTTTCTGCATCTTTTGAGATGACATAATTTTTATCCTTCATTACATAAATGTGTTATATCACATTGATAAATTTGCTTCCTTTATCCTTATCTGCTACTTTCCCCAGATTAAGGAAGTTTCAGCTGTTATTTCTTCAAATAAGCTTTCTGCCACTCCTTCTCTTTCTGGGACCGTTATAGTGTGAATGTTTGTATGATGTTGTCCAAGAGATCCCTTAACCAATCTTCTCCTTCTTCTCCTTCTTCTTCTTCTTCTTCTTCTTCTTCTTCTTCTTCTTCTTCTTCTTCTTCTTCTTCTTCGTTATTTTATAATTTTGTCATTTAGCTGGGGTGATTTTTATCACACTCCCTTCCAGATTGTTGATTCATTCTTCTGGATCCCCTAATCTACTCTTGATTCCCTCTAGTGTGTTTTTCATTTCAGGTATTGTATTATTCTCCACTGTTTTAAAAAATATTTTCTATCTCTTTGTTGATGTTCTCATTTAATTAATCCATTCTTTTCTTCAGTGTGCTGAACATTCTCGTGACCATTTGACCATTAGTTTGAACTCGTTATCAGGCATATTGCTTATCCATGTTTTATTGAATACTTTTTCTGAGGTTTTGTCTAGTTCTTTTTTGGGGGAGCATATTCCTCTGTCTCCTCATTCTGTTCCACTTTCTGTATATTGTCTTTTTTTTTTTTACTCTGATTAGCTATAATAGCTACTAGTAATAGCTACCACTAACCTAATAGGAATGATCTTGTTTATGGTTGTCCCCTATGTAGACTGCGTGTGCCTTGTGACTTTGGCTGGCTGGCTGGAGCTTTGGCATTCATAGACTGAGGGTCCCAGGCAATGTTCTGCGGCCACAGTGGTGTGACTGCCAGAAATGAAGTAGGCATGAGCCAGGGTTTTCCCAAGGTTCTCTGGGTAGAAGATGCTGTGGCTGGACTGGTAAAGCTGAAGTGGTTGCAGGCCAGGGATCTCAGGGATTATTGGGCAGATGGAACCCTTGGCAGGAAAGCTAAAGTTGAAGTGGATGTGCGCTGGGTAACCTTGGAGTTCTCCGTGCTTAGGGGGCTCTTGGAAGATAAAAAAAGGTGAAGTGGATACAAGCCATTGGATCCTGGAGCTTTTTGAGCCACCCAGGCATCCCCATAATGTCTTCTTTTTTCTTATTTATGGTAGCAATTTTAGACTTTACTTTTTTTTATTTTTAAATTTATTTTATTTATTTTTAAATTTTATTTCATTTTTTCAGTGTTCCAAGATTCATTGTTTATGCACCACACCCAGTGCTACATGCAATAATTGCCCTCCTTACTACCCACCAGCAGGCTCATACATCCCCCCACCCCACTCCCTTCCAAAACACTGTTTATTTCTCAGAGTCCACAGTCTCTCATGGTTTGTCTCCCCCTCCGATTTCCTCCAATGCACTTTTCCTTTCCTTTTCCTAATGTCCTCCATGTTATTCCTTATGCTCCACAAGTAAGTGAAACGTATGATAATTGACTTTCTGTGATTAACTTATTTCACTCAGCATAATCTCCCTGAGTCCTGTCCATGTTGCTACAACACCTACAATGCCTTTTACCATATCTTGCTAAGGGTTCTAAACGTTTCCTAGACTTTCTATGGATGTGGCTGCTCTATGCGTCTTGGTTCCTCTTTTGGAAGAATTCTTAAATTTGTATGCCTTCACACAATCCTGCATTGCAACAGGCTGTGTACTAACAAGCCTCCCTTTTGTTTTAACAATGGTGAAGCTAAAGTCAATCTTGTGGTCTCTCATGCCTGCAAATCCATTGCAGTGTTCTGCCGTGCTCAGTACCTATCTGCTAAAGCATGTTTTTACCGCTGTTGGAAACATGGGTAGGTAGGTTAGCTAAAAGACAGGGATGGGAGCTTGAAGCACTAAGGGTAACTTGGGGACAATTGGGATGATCCACAGTTTGGGTCTCCCCAGAGGCTTATGGGCTAGCTTCTTAAAAGTGCCTGTGATGCATTTAGTAGAATTGATGTCCCTTTTGCCATTCAAGTGTCCTATCTGCCATTCTAACAGCCTCTTCCCATGCACAAGTCCTACAAATTGTTATTCCATACTCTGGATGTTGTGAAAGAAGAATGGGCCTATTTGGCAGTGTCCTGCACAGCTGCAGAAGCTAGGCACTGGCTTAAGGTCTTCCATTTTCCTTTATGGGAGAAATTGCAGAATAAGAATTTCTATCTTGGCCTGAACTCTGCCTCTTAGAAAAAGATGATACTGGTAAAATCAAACTCTTCCGTTCACTCCCTCTAAAGTTCCACACTTGTATTATTTTATTCCGATGATGTCCTCGAACTTTTCTCTTAGAAGTAGGGTTTCCTATAAAGGGATATCTTGTGTGGGTGATTGCTTAATACAGTCTAATACAGGGGACATTGCACCATGGGTGAAAAGAGCTGGAGATGGACAATGCCACTGAAAAGTCTACAGTTAGGACCAAGATCTGTATGCCTATTGCATAATGCACAAGTCAAGAATCCTTCGGGTCATTGGAGTATGGTGCTGAATGCCACAGCACTCACACAAGCAATGTTGTCCATGAGTGAATACCTATTGTTGTTGAGGGGGATATAAGTGGAAGACGTCTTAATTGGTCATTTTCCTACTCACTTAACATGTGATTTTTTTAATGTACATTTCAATGAGTTTATTTTATTTTATTTTATTTTATTTTATTTTATTTTATTTTATTTTTCAGTGTTCCAAGATTCATTGTTTATGCACCACACCTAGAGCTACTCTATGACCCTGCAATTGCACTGCTGGGTATTTACCCCAAAAATACAGATGTAGTGAAAAGAAGGGCCATCTGTACCCCAATGTTCATAGCAGCAATGGCCACAGTCGCCAAACTGTGGAAAGAGTCAAGATGCCCTTCAACAGACTAATGGATAAAGAAGATATGGTACATATATATAAGGGAATATTATACCTCCATCAGAAAGGATGAATAACCAACTTTTGTATCAACATGGACAGGACTGGAGGAGATTAAGTTGAGTAAAGCATGAGAGACTGTGGACTCTAATAAACATGTGATTTTTACCTTTTAATTTGTTAATATGGTATATAACATTATTTATTTATTTATTTATTTATTTATTTATATTTTGAAGCATCATTGATCTCAAGAAAAGTCCCACGTGGTCAGAGTACAGTTTTAAATTCAGTTTGAGGTGTAATATTGAGGATTTTGCATCAATATTTATCAGGCATATTGGACGACAGTTTTTTTTTATGTAAACATTTTTTGTCTTGAAATGATATCAGAATAATGCTGGATTCATAAAATGGGTCTGGAAGTGTGCCCTGATCTTCAACTTTGTTGGAAGTTTCAGAACTATTGGAGTTATTTCTTTAAATGTTTAGGAGAATGCATCATTAAACTCATTTTTCTCCTGCACATATATTTATTTATTTTAATTATTATTAAAATTTAAAGTATTAATTTTAATTCCAGTTAGTTAACATACAGGGCTATATTACTTTCAGATGTACAATATGGTGATTCAGCACTTCTATACATCATGTGGTGCTCATTGCAAGTATACTTTTTAAATTTTTTTTAAATTTTTATTTATTTTTAGTTTTTATAAACATATAATATATTTTTATCTCCAGGGGTGCAGGTCTCTGAATTGCCAGTTTTACATACTTCACAGCACTCACCATAGCACATAACCTCCCCAATGCCCATAAACCAATCCCCCTTCTTTTAACCCCCCTCCCCCCAGCAACCCTCAGTTTGTTTTGTGAGATTAAGAGTCACTTATGGTTCGTCTCCCTCCCAATCCCATCTTGTTTCATTTATTCTTCTCCTACCCCCTTAACCCCCCATGTTGCATCTCCACTTCCTCATATCAGGGAGATCATATGATAGTTGTCTTTCTCTGATTGACTTATTTCACTAAGCATGATACCCTCTGGTTCCATCCACGATGTCGCAAATGGCAAGATTTCATTTCTTTTGAGGGCTGCATAGTATTCCATTATGTATATATACCACATCTTCTTTATCCATTCATCTGTTGACGGACATCTAGGTTCTTTCAATATTTGGCTATTGTAGACATTGCTGCTATAAACATTCGGGTGCATGTGCCCCTTCGGATCACTACGTTTGTATCTTTAGGGTAAATACCCAGTAGTGTAATTGCTGGGTCATAGGGTAGTTCTATTTTCAACATTTTGAGGAACCTCCATGCTGTTTTCCAGAGTGGTTGCACCAGCTTGCATTCCCACCAACAGTGTAGGAGGGTTCCCCTTTCTCTGCATCCCCGCCAGCATCTGTCATTTCCTGACTTGTTAATTTTAGCCATTCTGACTGGTGTGAGGTGATATCTCATTGTGGTTTTGATTTATATTTCCCTGATGCTGAGTGATATGGAGCACTTTTTCATGTGTCTGTTGGCCATCCGGATGTCTTTGCAGAAATGTCTGTTCATGTCTTCTGCCCATTTCTTGATTGGATCATTTGTTCTTTGGGTGTTGAGTTTGCTAAGTTCTTTATAGATTTTGGACACTAGCCCTTTATCTGATATGTCATTTGCAAATATCTTCTCCCATTCTGTCAGTTGTCTTTTGGTTTTGTTAACTGTTTCCTTTGCCATGCAAAAGCTTTTGATCTTGATAAAATCCCAATAGTTCATTTTTGCCCTTGCTTCCCTTGCCTTTGGCGATGTTCCTAGGAAGATGTTGCTGCAGCTGAGGTCGAAGAGGTTGCTGCCTGTGTTCTCCTCAAGGATTTTGGTGGATTCTTTTCTCACATTAAGGTCCTTCATCCATTTTGAGTCTATTTTCATGAGTGGTGTAAGGAAATGGTCCAATTTCATTTTTCTGCATGTGGCTGTCCAATTTTCCCAACACTATTTATTGAACAGGCTGTCTTTTTTCCATTGGACATTCTTTTCTGCTTTGTCGAAGATTAGTTGACCATGGAGTTGAGGGTCTATTTCTAGGCTCTCTATTCTGTTACATTGATCTGTGTGTCTCTTTTTGAGCCAGTACCATGCTGTCTTGATGATGACAGCTTTGTAATAGAGCTTGAAGTCCGGAATTGTGATGCCACCAACTGTGGCTTTCTTTTTCAATATACCTTGGGCTATTCGAGGTCTTTTCTGGTTCCATATAAATTTTAGGATTATTTGTTCCATTGCTTTGAAAAGGATGGATGGTATTTTGATAGGAATTGCATTAAATGTGTAGATTGCTTTAGGTAGCATAGACATTTTCACAATATTTATTCTTCCAATCCATGAGCATGGAACATTTTTCCATTTCTTTGTGTCTTCCTCAATTTCTTTCATGAGTACCTTATAGTTATCTGAGTATAGATTCTTAGCCTCTTTGGTTAGGCTTATTCCTAGGTATCTTATAGTTTTGGGTGCAACTGTAAATGGGATGGACTCCTTAATTTCTCTTTCTTCTGTCCTGTTGTTGGTGTAGAGAAATGCAACTGATTTCTGTGCATTGATTTTATATCCTGACACGTTACTAAATTCCTGTACAAGTTCTAGCAGTTTTGGAGTGGAGTCTTTTGGGTTTTCCACATATAGTATCATATATTCTGCAAAGAGTGATAGTTTGACTTCTTCTTTGCCGATTTGGATGCCTTTAATTTCCTTTTGTTGTCTGATTGCTGAGGCTAGGACTTCTAGTACTATGTTGAATAGCAGTGGTGATAATGGACATCCCTGCCATGTTCCTGACCTTAGCGGAAAAGCTTTCAGTTTTTCTCCATTGAGAATGATATTTGCAGTGGGTTTTTCATAGATGGCTTTGATAATGTTGAGGTATGTGCCCTCTATCCCTACACTTTGAAGAGTTTTGATCAGGAAGAGATGCTGTACTTTGTCAAATGCTTTTCCAGCATCTATTAAGAGTATCATATGGTTCTTGTTCTTTCTTTTATTAATGCGTTGTATCACATTGATTGATTTGTGGATGTTGAACCAACCTTGCAGCCCTGGAATAAATCCCCCTTGGTCTTGGTGAATAATCCTTTTAATGTACTGTTGAATCCTATTGGCTAGTATTTTGGTGAGAATTTTCGCATCTGTGTTCATCAAGGATATTGCTCTTATTTGATGGGATCCTTGTCTGGTTTGGGGATCAAGGAGATGCTGGCCTCATAAAATGAGTTTGGAAGTTTTCCTTCCATTTCTATTTTTTGGAACAGTTTCAGAAGAATAGGCATTAGTTCTTTTTTAAATGTTTGGTAGAAATCCCCTGGGAAGCCGTCTGGCCCTGGGCTTTTGTTTGTTTGGAGATTTTTGATGACTGTTTCTATCTCCTTAGTGGTCATGGGTCTGTTCAGGCTTTCTATTTCTTCCTGGTTTAGTTGTGGTAGTTTATATGTCTCTAGGAATGCATCCATTTCTTCAAGATTGTCAAATTTGTTGGCATAGGGTTGCTCATAGTATGTTCCTATAGTTGTCTGTATTTCTTTGGTGTTAGTTGTGATCTCTCCTCTTTCATTCATGATTTTATTTATTTGGGTCCTTTCTCTTTCCTTTTTGATAAGTCTGGCCAGGGGTTTATCAATCTTATTAATTCTTTCAAAGAACTAGCTCCTAGTTTCTTTGATATGTTCTATTGTTTTTTTGGTTTCTATTTCATTGATTTCTGCTCTGATCCTTATGATTTCTCTTCTCCTGCTGGGTTTAGGGTTTCTTTCTTGTTCTTTCTCCAGCTCTTTTAGGTGTAGGGTTAGGTTGTGTACCTGAGACCTTTCTTGTTTCTTGAGAAAGGCTTGTACTGCTATATATTTTCCTCTCAGGACTGCCTTTGTTGTGTCCCACAGATTTTGAACTGTTGTGTTTTCATTATCATTTGATTCCATGAATTTTTTTCAATTCTTCTTTAATTTCCTGGTTGACCCATTCGTTCTTTAGAAGGATGCTGTTTAGTCTCCATGTATTTGGGTTCTTTCCAAATTTCCTCTTGTGATTGAGTTCTAGCTTCTGAGCATTGCGGTCTGAATATATGCAGGGAATGATCCCAATCTTTTGATACCAGTTGAGACCTGATATAGGACTGAGGATGTGATCTCTTCTGGAGAATGTTCCATGTGCACTAGAGAAGAATGTGCATTCTGTTACTTTGGGATGAAATATTCTGAATATATCTGTGATGTCCATCTGGTCCAGTGTGTCATTCAAGGCCTTTATTTCCTTGTTGATCTTTTGCTTGGATGATCTGTCCATTTCAGTGAGGGGAGTGTTAAAGTCCCCTACTATTATTGTATTATTGTTGATGTGTTTCTTTGATTTTGTTATTAATTGGTTTATATAGTTCACTGCTCCCACGTTAGGGACATAGATATTTAAAATTGTTGGACAGATCCTTTGAGTATGATATAGTGTCCTTCCTCATCTCTTATTATAGTCTTTGGCTTAAAATCTAATTGATCTGATATAAGGATTGCCACTTCTACTTTCTTCTGATGTCCCTTAGCATGGTAAATTCTTTTCCACCCCCTCACTTTAAATCTGCAGGTGTCTTCGGGTTTAAAATGAGTTTCTTGTAGGCAACATATAGATGGGTTTTGTTTTTTTATCCATTCTGATACCCTGTGTCTTTTGATTGGGGCATTCAGCCCATTTACATTCAGGGTAACTATTGAGAGATATGAATTTAGTGCCATTGTATTGCCTGTAAGGTGAATGTTATTGTATATTGTCTCTGTTCCTTTCTGATTTACTACTTTTAGGGTCTCTCTTTGCTTAGAGGACCCCTTTCAATATTTCCTGTAGAGCTGGTTTATATATTTTTGTCCTTTCTCTTTACTTTTGGATTAGTTTTGCCAGTGGTTTATTTATTTTATTGATTCTTTCAAAGAACCAGCTTCTAGTTTCATTGATGTGTTCTACTGTATCTGTAGTTTCTAACTCATTTATCTCTACTCTAATCTTGGTTATTTCCCTTCTTGTGCATGGGGTTGGCTTAATTTCTTGTTGATTTTCCAGTTCTTTAAGCTATAAGGAGAGCTGGTATTTTTGTTTTTTTTTTCAATTTTTTTTAAGTGAGGCTTGGATGGTTATGTATTTCTCCCTTAGGATCATCTTTGCTGTATCTCATAGGTTTTGGTCCAATAGCTCTTCATTCTTATTGGTTTCCATGAATTGTTTAAGTTCCTCTTTGATTTCCTGATTGATCCAAAAAGTCTTCAACAGGATGGAATCTAGCTGCCAAGTGTTTGAATTCCTTCCAAACTTTTTCTTGTGGTTGAGTTCCATTTTCAAATCATTGTGGTCTGAGAATATCCAGGGAATAATCTCAATCTTTTGATATTACTTGAGCCCTGATTTGTATCCCAGTATGTTGTCTATTCTTAAGAAAGTTCCATGTCTACTTGAGAAGAATGAGTATTCTGTTGTTTTATGGTGGAGTGTTCTGTTTATATCGATGAGGTCCATTTAGTCCAATGTGTCATTCAAAGGTCTTATTTCTTTATTGATTTTCTGCTTAGATTATCTGTCTGTTACTGAAAGTGATGTGTTAAGACCCACTACTATTAATGTACTCATATCAATATGTTTTTTTTTTAATTTTGATTAACAGTTGTCTTATGTAGTTGGCTGCTCCCATATTGGGGGCATAAATATTTACAATTGTTTGATCTTCTTGGCGGATAGACCCTTTAAAAATGATGTTGTGTCCGTCTGTATCTCTGACTACAGTCTTTAGTTTAAAATCTAATTTATATGACATGAGAATCACTATCCTGGCTCGCTTTTAAGGTCCATTGGCATGAAAGATGCTTGTCCATCCCTTCACTTTCAGTCTGGATGTATATTTTGGTTCAAAATGTGTCTCTGGTTGACAGCATATGGACGAGTCCTGTCGTTTTATCCAGTCAGGCACTCTGTGCCTTTTTATGGGAACATTTATTTCATTCACATTGAGAATGATTATTGAAAGATAAGTTTTTATTGATATCATGTTGCCTGTGAAGTCTTTGTTTCTATTGATTGTCTCTGTAAATTTCTCTTCTACGTCACTCTTGGCTTCTTTCTTCTTTTATAGAACCCCCCTTAATATTTCTTGTAGTGCAGGCTTGGTGGTCACCTACCCTTTTAGTCCTTGCTGGTCTTGGAATCTCTTTATTTCTCCATCCATTTTGAATGTCAGTCTTGCTGGGTAAAGTATTCTTGGCTGAATGTTCTTCTCATTTAGTGCCCTGAACATGTCTTGCCAGCCCTTTCTGGCTTGTCAGGTTTCTGTGGACAGGCCTGATGTAATTCTGATGGTCCTTCCTTTTTATGTAAGGAATCTCTTCCATGTAGCTACCCTTAATACCTCCTATCTGAAATTATGATTCATGAATTTCACAATTAAGTGACTGGGTGTCTTTCTCGACTCATTGTTCTTGGGGGATGTCATTTCTGCCTCTTGGACAAGAACACTTGTTCCATTTCATAGATTTGGGAAATATTCAACCAGAACTTGTTCAACTATATCTCCTAGTCTTCTCTCTTTCTCTACCCCTTCAGGGGCACCCATAATTCTTACATTGGAACATTTCATGGAGTCATTTATTTCCCTAATTCTGCTTTCATGGCTTCTAAACTGTTCCATGTCTCCTCCTGATTCTTCTTTTCTATCAGTTTGTCTTCTAGATTGCTAATTATATCTTCTGCCTCGGTTACCTTAGCTGTTAGAGTGTTTAGATTACATTGGATCTCATCTATAGCATTTTTAACTTCTGTCAGATCAGCTCTCACTTCTGCCCTTAGATGTTCTATGTTGTCACTAATGGTCTTCCCCACCATAGCCATTGCCTGGATAACTGTTACCCTGAATTCCCCCTCTGACATGCTCTTTATGTCATATCCAAGCCTTCTGATGGAGAGGGCACAACCTCTGAATTTTACTTCTGTTGGATGTTCCTCCTCCTAGTCATTTTGGTGAAAGATGGTTGAAGCAATGTATAGCTGAATATATCAACCACGATCCAGGCAAGGTGCATCCTGGAAAGTTTGGGATCAATTGGAATTCACCACCAAAAAGAATGAATAAAGGAAGAAAGAGAGAGAGAGTAAGGGAAAAAAAAAAAAAGAGAAAACCCTGCTAAAATGTCCCCCAAAGTAAGTTTTATAAAGTATGCAAACAAAAATGGAAAAATAAAAAGACAGAATAAAGTAAATGAGAAGAAAATAAAAGAAAAACTCAGCCAGAATGAACCCAAAGAATAAGATTTATATATTACCAGAACAAAAACAAATACTCAGAAACACTGACAATAAAATAAAGTGGGAGGGTGGTTATAAATCCCCAATGTGGGTGAAGAAGTTTATTTCAGTTCTTCCAGGGTTTATCTTATTATTTTTATTAAAGGACTCAACTTTCCAGAGATACAGAGAAATTAAAGCTGGTTTATATATAGAGGTAGTATTGAATAGGAGAAGATGATTACCTTCAAGCTTATATCTTTATGTATATTTACAGAGAAAAGAAAAAAAATAAAATCAGAGGTATATATAAGAAAAATGTTCAAGTTAAAATATTATAAAGGAATATGTTGCATTAAACCTCTATTTGGAATGGCAAGTAGGATAATAAAATGAACAAGAATTGTGAGAACAAATTTAAAAAAAGAAAGAAAGAAAAGTTGTTTGTATGAAATATATAGGTTTGGGGGCAATACTGGGAGCTTAATATATTGTTTTTCTCTGATGTTGGTGTTTTACAGTTTTATGAGGACCCTGTGGTGGTTGTTCCCTTGTTCTTTTGGCTTGTCTTCTGGGGTAGGGTCCTGCTGTGTTTTTTTCCCCTCAATCTTGTTTGGGTTGAGTAACCCTGCCCCCTATCAGGAGGGTAGCTCTGTGGAAACTGGTTTTTCTGGATTTTATTCTCTGGGGTTTTTTGTTCTTTGTTGGCTTTTTGTAGCTTTTCAGAGAGTCTGAGCAATGAAGGAATTTCTCTGTACCCAGACCTCCTCCTCAGACAGAAGTCTCAGACTGTTCCCCTTTGGGTGGTCCAGAACACACAGACTCCCCCTCTGCAAACTCCACTGAACAGTGCAAACTATCACAGGGTTTGCACACCTCCACCCACTGTCCCAGTGGTTACCTGAAGCCCTCGCTTGTCTCTGCACCCCAGTGCCACCAAAACCGTGAGTGATGGGGCGCCTGGGTGGCTCAGTGGGTTAAAGCCTCTGCCTTCAGCTCAGGTCGTGATCCCAGGGTCCTGGGATCGAGCCCCACATCGGGCTCTCTGCTCAGCAGGAAGCCTGCTTCCTCCTCTCTCTCTCTCTGCCTGCCTCTCTGACTACTTGTGATCTCTCTCTGTCAAATAAATAACTAAATAAAAATCTTAAAAAAAAAAAAAAAAAAAAAAAAAAAAAAAAACCGTGAGTGATATTGGTCTGGGGAGCCCACTTCTGATGGCTGTCTTTGCTGGGCTGCTGTCTGGGAGTTCAGGCCCACACCAGGTGCTCTCAGGCCCTGTGGCCACACAGGTCACAGAAGCTGTGGGCTGAGGGATCCCAAGCAGAGATTGTGCTCAGTTCTCTCAGGTGTGGGCTGGTGTGCTCAGACCCTGCTGTCATGCAGTTCATGGAAGGCTGTGGGCTAAGGGTTCCTGACTAGAGATTGTGCCAGGTTCTCTCAGGTGTGGGCTGGTGTGCTCAGACCCTGCGGCCAGTTGTGGAAGGCTGCAGTCCTAGAGACTGTTGGCTGGCACCCACACCAGGCTCTTTCAGGTGCAGGCGGGAGTGTGCCCAGTCTGAGTGATGGTGCAAACAGCAGAAAGCTGCACACTCAGGGACCTTGGACTGGGGGCTCCAACAGGCTCTTTCTGACATGGGTGGTCACCGGTGATAACTGTCCTGGGACCATGGGCTTAGCCCAATACCCATGACTGCCCAATTCCACCAGTTGCCTCTTAAGATCTTTTGTTCTTTTTGAGTGCTTTTAACCAGACTCCAAGTTAATGTTCATCCCCAATCACAGGGCACTTTATATTGGGGTATTACTTTCCAGTGGTTCATTTCTGGTGGCTCCCTCCCCCTTCTGTTTATCCTCCAGTATCAGTCTGAGCATTCCCACTCCACTTTACCTCTCCGCTGATGTCTTCTGCCCCCCACCCCCGTAGTGATCCAAAAGTGTATAATCTTACATCTCAGGCTGATTTCATGGATGTTCAGAGTGTTCTGGTAGATATTTAGTTCACTTTAGTGGACTGGCTGAATCAGGGTCTCCTACTTTTCCACCATCCTGCCCCATCTCCAGCTCTTTCTTTTTTTTTTTTTTTTAGGATTTTATTTATTTGACAGAAAGTGCAAACACAAGCAGAGGGAGTGGGAGAAGGAGAAGCAGGCCCCCTGCTGAGCAGGGAGACTGAGACATGGGACTTGATTGTAGGATCCTGGAATCATCACCTGAGCTGAAGGCAGAAGTTTAACGACTGAGCCACCCAGGCTTCCCTGAAGTAACATTCATTTCAAAATAAAAACAAATTGAGTAAACATTACACTTTCAAAAATATATCTGCTAGTTCATGAACTAGGAACAGAGAGCCCTGTCTGTCCAGCAGACTAGTACAAATTTCAAATTTTTATAGCACCTTGAATTTTATTTATATTGGTTTCAATGTCTTTTTCTATGAACACACACAATAATCATATCACATATCCCTCACATTCCAAGTATGCGGTCAAGGATAACTTATTTTAATGTGCTTACTACAGCCATTTTTCAATTTTTATCTGCATGGCCTTCTTGGTCTATGAAATTATAAGGATCTTGCAGTAACATGCAATATGTATTCCATCCCCTCTTCAGGCAGAGTCTAGATGAATTTTTAATTTCAAATTTTAAAAACATGGAACTTTTACAAAATAAAGATTCTAAATTTGAAAGAGAACAGTAGGGAAAGTAGAATTGCACATGGTATCTCAAAAATCTGTGGTGCTCCTTGCAAGAGTGCTTAGTTGTTTAACAAATATTACTGTCACATCTTCCTGAAGTATATCACTCTGTGTTACACATAAGCAGAGGGGTAATGATATCAATAGAAAAATATGATCGGCATTCTCCATATTTCCCCAAACAACTTAGGTTCATTATTTCCCACACTCTGTCAATTCCAAAACATGAGTGAACCTATAAATGATTTAGGTTATCTCTTCGTCCCTTGGTGTGCACCTTGTACTTCAATCGTCATTTAAGATAGATATTTTTTTAAAATTTTTTTATTGTTTTAAGGAGAGTGCATGCATCAACAGGATAGGGGTGGGGGAAGAGCAAAGGGAGAGAGAGAGAATTTTAAGCAGGCTCCACACCTAGTATGGATTCTCAATGAAGGGCTTGATCTCATGACCCCAAGATCATGACCTGAACCAAAATCAAGACCGGGTTGCTTAACTGACTGAGCCACTCTAGTCACCCTGAGATAGGCTATTTAAGTAAATATCAAGGATACAACTTTCCATTCCAGTGGCTCAAGATCTAACCTACCACTCTGGTGTTGAGTGAAGCTACCAAAAGACACTAGAAAATAGCAGAAACTTGGTGAATGTGTTTTCTTAATGTGACTGACCACTTTATTTCAGATTCAAGTTAATAATTCAATTTAATATTAAATAAAAGCAGTTAATCATGTCAAAAAGTGGGCAGAAGACATGAACAGACACTTCTTCAAAGAAGACATACAAATGGAGGGAGGAGTCAAGATGGCGGAGAGGTAGCAGGCTGAGACCACAGCAGGTCACAGGAGATCAGCTAGATAGCAATTCAAACCATTACAAACACCTACAAATCCAACAGGAGATCAAAGAGAAGAAGAGCAGCAGTTCTAGGAACAGAAAATCAACCACTTTCTGAAAGATAAACTGACAAGGCAGAAAAATTCACACACACACACACACACACACACACACACGAACAAGAAGCAGTACCGAAGGCCAGGGATCTAATCAATACAAACATTGGTAATATGTAAGATCTAGAGTTCAGAATGACAATTCTCAAGGTGCTAGCCGGGCTTGAAAAAGGCATGGAAGATATTAGAGAAACCCCTTCTGGAGAGATAAAAGCCCTTTATGGAGAAATAAAAGAACTAAAATCTAACCAAGTTGAAATTAAAAAAAAAAAAGCTATTAATGAGGTGCAATAAAAAATGGAGGCTCTTACTGCTAGGATAAATGAGGCAGAAGAAAGAATTAGCGATATAGAAGAACAAATGGCAGAGAATAAAGAAGCTGAGCAAAAGAGGGACAAACAACTACTGGACCACAAGGGGAGAATTCGAGAGATAAGTGACGCCATAAGACGAAACAACATTAGAATAATTGGGATTCCAGAAGAAGAAGAAAGAAGGGAGCAAAAGGTATATTGGAGAGAATTATTGTAGATAATTTCCCTAATATGGCAAAGGGAACAAGCATCAAAATCCAGGAGGTGCAGAGAACCCCCATCATAATCAATAAGAATAGGTCCACACCCCGTAACCTAATAGTAAAATTTACAAGTTTTAGCGACAAAGAGAAAATCCTGAAAGCAGCCCGGGAAAAGAAGACTGTAACATACAATGGAAAAATATTAGATTGGCAGTGGACTTATCTGTAGGGACCTGGCAGACCAGAAAGAACTGGCATGATATATTCAGAGCACTAAACAAGAAAAACATGCAGCCAAGAATACTATATCCAGCTAGGATATCATTGAAAGTAGAAGGACTGATAAAAAGCTTCCAAGACAAACAAAAACTGAAAGAATTTGAAAACACCAAACCAGCTCTACAGGAAATATTGAAAGGAGTCCTCTAAGCAAAGAGAGAACCTTAAACTAGTAGAACAGAAAGGAACAGAGACAAGATACAGTAACAGTCACCTTACAGGCAATACAATGGCACTAAATTCATATGTCTCAAAAGTTACCCGGAATGTAAATGGGCTAAATGCCCCATTCAAAAGAAACAGGGTATCAGAATGGATAGAAAATCAAAACCCATCAATATGCTGCCTACAAAAAACACATTTTAGACCCAAAGACATCTCCAGATTTAAATTGAGGGGGTAGAAAACAATTTACCATGCTAATGGGCATCAGAAGAAAGCTGGGGTGGCAATCCTTATATCAGATCAATTAGATTTTAAGTCAAAGACTATAATAAGAGAGGAGGAAGGACACTATACATTCTCCAGAATACATCATATCCTGAGTCATAAATCAAGTCCCAACCAGTATCAAAAGATTGGGGTCATTCCCTGCATATTTTCAGACCACAATGCTCTGAAGCTAGGACTCAATCACAAGAGGAAATTTGGAAAGAATCCAAATACATGGAAACTAAAGAGCATCCTTTGAAAGAATGAATGGGTTGACCAGGAAATTAAAGAAGAATTGAAAAAACTCATGGAAACAAATGATAATGAAAACACAATGGTTCAAAACCTGTGGAACACAGCAACAGCAGTCCTGAGAAGAAAATATATAGTGGTACAAGCCTTTCTCAAGAAATAATAAAGGACTCAAATACACAGCCTAACTTAAAGGAGTTGGAGAAAGAACAACAAAGAAAGCCTAAACCCAGCAAAAGAAGAGGAATAATCAAGATCAGAACAGAAATCAATGAAATAGAAACAAACAAACAACAACAACAAAATCAATAGAACACATCAATGAAACTAGGAGGTGGTTCTTTGAAAGAATTAATACGATTGATAAACTCCTGGCCAGACTTATCAAAAAGAAAAGAGAGAGGACCCAAATAAATGAAGTCATGAATTAAAGAGGAGTGATCACAACCAACAACAAAGAAATACAAACAATTATAAGAACATATCGTGAGCAACTATATGCCAACAAATTTGACACTCGGTAAGAAATGGATGTATACCTAAAGACATATAAACTACCAAAACTGAACCAGGAAGAAATAGAAAACCTGAGTAGACCCATAACCAGTAAGGCGATTGAAGCAGTCATCAAAAATCTCCAAAGAAACAAGAGTCCAGGGACAGACGGCTTCCCACGGGAATTCTACCAAACTTTTTTTAAAGAAGAATTAATTCCTATTCTCCTGAAACTGTTCCAAAAAATAGAAATGGAAGGAAAACTTCCAAACTCAATTTATGAGGCCAGCATTACCTTAATCCCAAAACCAAACAAGGATCCCATCAAAAAAGAGAACTACAGACCAATATCCATGATGAACACAGATGTGAAAATTCTCACCAAAATACTAGCCAATAGGACCCAACAGTATATTAAAAGGATTATTCACCACGACCAAGAAGAATTTATTCCAGGGCTCTAAGGTTGGTTCAACATCCACAAATCAATCAATGTGATACAATACATTAATAAAAGAAAGAACAAGAACCATATGATACTCTCAAAAGATGCTGAAAAAACATTTGACAAAGTACAGCATCCTTTCCTGATCACAACTCTTCAAAGTGTAGGGATAGAGGGTACATACCTTAATATCATCAAAGCCATGTATGAAAAACCCACCACAGATACCATTCTCAGTGGAGAAAAACTGAGAGCTTTTCCGCTAAGGTCAGGAACATGGCAGGAATGTCCGTTATCACCACTGCTATTCAACATAGTACTAGAAGTCCTAGCCTCAGCAATCAGAAAACATAAAGAAATTAAAGACATCCAATTTGGCAAAGAAGAAGTCAAACTATCACTCTTTGCAGATGATATGATACTATATGTGGAAAACCCGAAAGATTCCCCTCCAAATCTGCTAGAACTTGTACAGGAATTCAGTAAAGTGTCAGGATATAAAATCAATGCACAGAAATCAGTTGCATTTCTCTAAAACAACAACAGGACAGAAGAAAGAGAAATTAAGGAGTCAATCCCATTTATAATTGCACCCAAAACTGTAAGATACCTTGAATAAACCTAACCAAAGAGGCAAAGAATCTATACTCAGAAAACTATAAAGTATGCAAGAAAGAAATTGAGGAAGACACAAAGAAATGGAAAAATGTTCCATGCTCATGGATTGGAAGACCAAATATTGTGAAAATGTCTACGCTACCTAAAGCAATCTACACATTTAATGCAATCCTTATCAAAATACCATCAGTTTTTTTCAAAGAAATGGAACAAATAATCCTAAAATTTATATGGTGCCAGAAAAGACCCTGAATAGCCAGAGGATTGTTGAAAAAGAAAGCCAAAGTTGGTGGCATCACATTTCCAGACTTCAAGCGATATTACAAGGCTGTCATCATCAACACAGTATGGTACTGGCACAAAAACAGACACAGAGATCAATGGAACAGAATAGAGAGCCCAGAAACAGACCCTCAACTCTATAGTCAACTAATCTTCAACAGAGCAGAAAAGAATGTCCAATGGAAAAAAGACAGCCTCTTCAATAAATGGTGTTGGCAAAATTGGACAGCCACATGCAGAAAAATGAAACTGGACCATTTCCTTACACCACACAGGAAAATAGATTCAAAATGGATGAAGGGCCTCAATGTGAGAAAGGAATCCATCAAAATCCTTGAGGAGAGCACAGGCAGCAACCTCTTCGACCTCAGCCACAGTAAGTTCTTCCTAGGAACATCGCCAAAGGCAAGGGAAGTAAGGGCAAAAGTGAACTATTGGGACTTCATCAAGATCAAAACTTTTGCACATCAAAGGAAACAGTCAACAAAACCGAAAGACAACTGACAGAATGGGAGAAGATATTTGCAAATGACATATCAGATAAAGGGCTAGTGTCCAAAATCTATAAAGAACTTAGCAAACTCAACACCCAAAGAACAAATAATCCAATCAAGAATTGGGCAGAAGACACGAATAGACATTTCTGCAAAGAAGACATCCAGATGGCCAACAGACACATGAAAAAGTGCTCCACATCACTTGGCATCAGGGAAATACAAATCAAAACCACAATGAGATACCACGTCACACAAGTGAGAATGGCTAAAATTAACAAGTCAGGAAATGACAGAGGTTGGTGAGGATGCAGAGAAAGGGGAACCCTCCTACACTGTTGGTGGGGATGCAAGTTGGTGTAACCACTGTGGAAAACAGCATGGAGGTTCCTCAAAAAGTTGAAATTAGAGCTACCCTATGACCCAGCAATTGCACTACTTGTTATTGACCCTAAAGATACAAACGTAGGGATCCGAAGGGACGTGTGCACCCAAATGTTTATAGCAGCCATGTCCACAATAGCCAAACTATGGAAAGAACCTAGATGTCCATCAACAGATGAATGGGTAAAGAAAAAGTGGTATATGTCTACAATGGAATACTATGCAGCCATCAAACAAATGAAATCTTCCCATTTGAGGCAACATGGATGAAACTAGAGGGTATTATGCTTAGCAAAATAAATCAATTGGAGAAAGACAACTATCATATGATCTCCCTGATATGAGGAAGTCGAGAAGCAACTTGCGGGGTTTGGTGGGTAGGAAAAGAATAAATGAAACAAGATGGGATCGGGAGGGAGACAAACCATAATAGACTCTTTTTAAAAAAAAGTATTTTATTTATTCATTTGACAGACAGAGATCACAAGTAGGCAGAGAATCAGGCAGAGAGAGGAGGAAGCAGGCTCCCTGCTGAGCAGAGAGCCCAATGTGGGGCTCGATCCCAGGACCCTGGGATCATGACCCAAGCCGAAGGCAGAGGCTTTAACCCACTGAGCCACCCAGGTGCACCAACCTTAAAAGACTCTTAATCTCACAAAATAAACTGAGGATTGCTGGGGTGAGTGGGGTAGGGAGAGGGTGGTTGGGTTATGGGCATTAGGGAGGGTGTGCACTCTGGTGAGTGCTGTGAAGTCTGTAAACCTGGCGATTCACAGACCTGTACCCCTGGGGTTAATAATACATTATATGTTAATTTAAAAAAGACATACAAATGGATAACAGACACATGAAACAATTTTCATCATCCTTAGCCATCAGTGGAATTCAAATAAAAATCACATTGAGATACCACCTTAAACCAGTTAGAATGGCCAAAATTAACTAGTCAGTAAACAACATGTGTTGGAGAGGATATGGAGAAAGGTAAACCCTCTTACACTATTCATGGTTCAATGGAATGCAAGTTGGTGCAGCCACTTTGGAAAACAGTGTGGAGATTCCTTAAGAAATTAAAAATAAAGCTTCCCTATGACCCTACAATTGCACTACTGGGTATTTACCCCAAAGATACAGATGTAGTGAAAAGAACAGTCATCTGTACCTCAATGTTCATAGCAGCAATGGCCACCATCACCAAACTGTGGAAAAAACCAAGATGCCTTTCAATGGTCAAATTTATAAAGAAGATATGGTCCATATATACAATGGAATATTATGCCTCCATCAGAAAGGATGAATACCCAACTTTTGTATTAACATGGATGGGATAGGAAGAGGTTATACTGAGTGAAATAAGTCAAGCAGAGAGAGAGTCAATTATCACATGGTTTTGCTTATTTGTGGAGCATAAGGAATAACATGGAGGACATTGGGAGATGGAGAGGAGAAGTGAGTTGTGGGAAATTGGAGCAGGGACAAACCATGAGAGACTGCAGACTCTGAGAAACAAAATGAGGGTTTTGGAGGGGAGGAGGTACAGGGTTTGGTGAGCCAGGTGTAGGTATTATGGAGGGCATGTATTACATGGAGTACTGGGTGGGGTGCATAAACAATGAAAGCTGGAACACTGAAAAGAAATTTAAAAAATAGGTAAATTATATAATAAATATTGGGTCATAATATATGTTAGTTTCTGGTGTATGACATAAAGGTTAAATGTTCTTATATATTGTGAGGGGCACCTGGGTGGCTCAGTGGTTTAAGCCACTCCCTTTGGCTCAGGTCATGATCTCAGGGTCCCAGGATCGAGGTCCGAATTGGCCTGTCTGCTCAGCGGGGAGCCTGCTTCCCCTCTCTCTCTGCCTGCCTCTCATCCTACTTGTGATCTCTCTCTGTCATATAAATAAAAAAAATTAGTGTATATTGTGAAATAATAACCACAATGTATCTAGTTTACATCCACCCCACATATATTTACAACTATTTTTCTTCTGATGAGAAGTTTTAAGATCTACTCTCATAGCAATTTTCATATATACAACACAATATCATTAATGATAGTCACCATGATATACATTACTCCCCCAAATCCTACTTATTTTGTATGTGGCTTTCTGTAGGGATTTGGCCACCTTTGCCTATTTCACCTATCACCCCCACAGAGCTTCTGGCAAGAAATCTAATCTATTCTCTCTATGTATAAGGTTGTTTTGTTTTGTTTGCACATTTGGATGAGATCATACAGTATTTATCTTTCTCTGTCTGACTTATTTCACTTAGCAACATTCCATCAAGTTACAGTTTACATTCATTTATATTGTGTATTGATTTGATAGATTAAAATAGCTATAGCTACATTTAATACTTTTGTCTTTCAAACTTTATACTAGAATTAAGTGGTTAACACAACACTCTATTATTCCGAATCTGACAATTTTTATAACTTTACTAGTGTGTTATTTTTTTAATCATTTTTTTTAAATTTATTTTCAGCATAACAGTATTCATTGTTTTTGCACCACACACAGTGCTCCATGCAATCCGTGCCCTCTCTAATACCCACCACCTGGTTCCCCCAACCTCCCACCCCCCCACCTCTTCAAACCCTTCAGACTGTTTTTCAGAGTCCATAGTCTCTCATTGTTCACCTCCCCTTCCACTTGCCCCCAACTCCATTCTCGTAACTCCCCATGTCCTCCATGCTATTTGTTATGCTCCACAAATAAGTGAAACCATATGATGATTGACTCTCTCTGCTTGACTTATTTCACTCAGCATAATCTCTTCCAGTCCCGTCCATGTTGCTACAAAAGTTGGGTATTCATCCTTTCTGATGCAGGCATAATACTCTATAGTGTATATGGACCACATCTTCCTTATCCATTTGTCCATTGAAGGGCATCTTGGTTCTTTCCACAGTTTGGCGACCGTGGCCATTGCTACTCTTAACATTGGGGTACAGTTGGCCCTTCTTTTCACTACATCTGTGTCTTTGGGGTAAATACCCAGTAGTGCAATTACAGGGTCATAGGGAAGCTCTATTTTTAATTTCTTGAGGAATCTCCACACTGTTCTCCAAAGAGGCTGCACCAACTTGCATTCCCACCAACAGTGTAAGAGGGTTCCCGTTTCTCCACATTCCCTCCAACACATGTTGTTTCCTGTCTTGCTAATTTTGGCCATTCTAACTGGTGTAAGGAGATATCTCAATGTGGTTTTGATTTGAATCTCCCTGATGGCTAGTGATGATGAACATTTTTCCATGTGTCTGATAGCCATTTGTATGTCTTCATTGGAGAAGTGTCTGTTCATATCTTCTGCCCATTTTTTATATGATTATCTGTTTTGTGTTTGTTGAGTTTGAAGAGTTCTTTGTAGATCCTGGATATCAATCTTTTGTCTGTAGTGTCATTTGCAAATATCTTCTCCCATTCCGTGGGTTGCCTCTTTGTTTTCTTGACTGTTTCCTTTGCTGTGCAGAAGCTTTTGATTTTGATGAAGTCCCAAAACTTTATTTTGGATTTTGTTTCCTTTGCCTTTGGAGACATATCTTGAAAGAAGTTCCTGTGGCTGATATCGAAGAGATTAATGCCTATCTTCTCCTCTAGGATTCTGATGGATTCCTGTCTCACGTTGAGGTCTTTTATCCATTTTGAGTTTATCTTTGTGTACAGTGTAAGAGAATGGTTGGGTTTCATTCTTCTACATATAGCTGCCCAGTTTTCCCAGCACCATTTATTGAAGAGACTTTTTTCCACTGTATATTTTTTTCCTGTTTTGTCGAAGATTATTTGTCCATAGAGTTGAGGGTCCATATCTGGGCTCTCTACTCTGTTCCACTGGTCTATGTGTCTGTTTTGATGCCAGTACCATGCTGTCTTGGTGATCACAGCTTTGTAGTAAAGCTTGAAATCAGGTAACGTGATGCCCCCAGTTTTATTTTTGTTTTTGAACATTTCCTTAGCGATTTGGGGTCTCTTCTGGTTCCATGCAAATTTTTGGATTATTTGCTCCAGCTCTTTGAAGAATACTGGTGGAATTTTGATTGGAATGGCATTAAAAGTATAGATTGCTCTAGGCAGTATAGACATTTTAACAATGTTTATTCTTCCGATCCAAGAGCATGGAATGGTCTTCCATCTTTTTGTGTCTTCTTCAATTTCTTTCATGAATGTTCTGTAGTTCTGCGAGTACAGATCCTTTACCTCTTTGGTTAGGTCTATTCCCAGGTATCTTAAACAATTCATGGAAACCAATGAGAATGAAGACACTTTGGTCCAAAACCTATGGGATACAGCAAAGGTGGTCCTAAGGGGGAAATACATAGCCATCCAAACCTCCCTCAAAAACATTGAAAAATCCAGAACACAGCAGCTGTCTCTATACCTTAAGGAACTGGAGAATCAACAACAAATCAAACCAACTCTACACATACGAAGGGAAATCATGAAGATTAGAGTTGAGATCAATGAGGTAGAAACCAGAGATACAGAAGAACGTATCAATGAAACTAGAAGCTGGTTTTTTAAAAGAATCAATAAGATCGATAAACCATTGGCCACACTAATCCAAAAGAAAAGAGAGAAAGCTCAAATTCATAAAATTATGAATGAAATGGGAGAGATCACAACTAACACCAAGGAAGTAGAAACAATCATCAGAAGTTGTTATCAACAGTTATATGCCAATAAGCTAAGCAACCTAAACCAAATGGATGCATTCCTGTAAAACTATAAAGTCCCAAAATTGAACCAGGAAGAAATCGACAACCTAAATAGACTGATATCTAGTAACGAGATTGAAGCAGTGATCAAAAACCTCCCCAAAAATAAGAGCCCAGGACCTGATGGATTCCCTGGGGAATTCTACCAAACTTTCAAAGAAGAAATAACACCTATTCTCCTGATGCTGTTCCAAATATTGGAGCAGAAGGAAAACTTCCAGACTCTTTCTATGAAGCCAGCATTACCCTGATCCCCAAACCAGGCAAAGACTCTACCAGAAAGGAGAATTTCAGACCAAAATTACTGATGAATATGGATGCTAAGATTCTCAACAAGATCCTAGTAAACAGGATCCAATAGCACATTAAAAAGATTATCCACCATGACCAGGTGGGATTCATTTCTGGGCTACAAGCATGGTTCAACATTCGCAAATCAATCAATGTGATAGAACAAATTAATACAAAAAGAGAGAAGAACCACATGGTCCTCTCAATTGATGCAGAAAAAGCATTTGACAAAATCCAGCATCCGTTCCTGATTAAAACGCTTCAAAGTATAGGGATAGAGGGAACATTCCTGAACTTCATCAAATCTATCTATGAAAGACCCACAGCAAATATCATCCTCAATGGGAAAAAGCTTGCAGCCTTCCTGTTGATATCAGGAACACGACAAGGATGCCCACTCTCACCACTCTTGTTCAACATAGTATTAGAAGTCCTAGCAACAGGGGTGCCTGGGTGGCTTAGTGGGTTAAAGCCTCTGCCTTCGGCTCGGGTCGTGATCCCAGGGCCCTGGGATCGAGCCCCGCATCGGGCTCTCTGCTCAGCAGGGAGCCTGCTTCCCTTCCTCTCTCTCGCTCTGTTTGCCTCTCTGCTTACTTGTGATCTCTCTCTCTGTGTCAAGTGAATAAATAAAATCTTAAAAAAAAGAAGTTCTAGCAACAGCAATCAGACAACAAAGACAAATAAAAGGTATCCAAATCGGCAATGAAGAAGTCAAACACTTTCTCTTTGCAGATGGCATGATTCTTTATATGGAAAACCCAAAAGACTCCACCCCCAAACTACTAGAACTCATACAGCAATTCTGTAACGTGGCAGGATACAAAGTCAATGTACAGAAATCAGTGGCTTTCTTATACACTAACAATGAAAATACAGAAAGGGAAATTAGAGAATTGATTCCATTTACTATAGCACCTAGAACCATCCTGTGTTATTTTTTACAGCTTTATTAAAATACAACTGGCATCTAATATTGTGTAAATTTAAGGTGTTCAATGTGTTGATTTGATACACTTACATATTGCAAAATGATTATCACCATAGTGTTAGCTAACACTTCCATAATATCACATAATTTTCATTTCTTTTTTATGAGAATATTTGTCTACTCATTTAGCAACTTTAAAGTATATAATATGGTTATTATTAGCTCTAATAACCATGGTGTACAATAGGTCTCTAAAACTTACTCATCTTAACACTGAAATTTGTATTGTTTGACCAAGATCTCTCTGTTTCCATTACACTGAGACCCTGGTAATCATCAGTTTATTCTTTGTTTCCTAGTTCAATGTTTTCAGATACTACTTATAAGTAATATCATATAGTAATTATCTTTCTTTGGCTTACTTCACCTAGCAGAATGTCCTCAATTTTCATCCAAATTATCACAAATGTCAGGATTTTATTATTGTTCATTGCTCAATACTATTTCACTGGATATATGTACTGTATCTCCATTATCAATCATCTACTGAGGGGCACTTAGATTGTTTATTTTGTTCTTCTTAAAATATTTTATTTATTTATTTTTGTGTGAGAGAGAGAGCACAAGCAGAGGAAGTGGCAGGTAGAGGGAGAAGCAGGCTCTCTGTTGAGCAAAGAGCCCAATGTTGGACTTAATCCTAGGATGTGGGGATCATGACCTGAGCTTAAGGCAGCTGCTTAACTGACTGAGCCACCCAGGAATCCATGTAGGTGTCTTCACATCTGAAGAAGCAGTCATATCTTCCAGACTTATTTGACTGACTTTGTAAGCGAGAATTTCACCAGTGACTGGGGGCTCCCTGATTCATATTGACTCTGAGTCCATGGGTGCAGGGTGATGTGTGGAGATGTGTGGTGGCACTGGCTCCAGAGAGATGTTGGTGGCTTAACAACTTAGGATGTTTAAGTCCACAGAATCAATAACTGTGTGCCCCTTGATCAGTGCCTTAGGGAGTCCACAGAAGGTGCAAGGGATTTTGGGGCCCTCAACAGTACCTCTATGTCCAGAGGCTTGAAAACAGACATACAGTGGTAGTAACTGGAGCCAGTGTTATACACATACTGAGCTGTAGGGCCATCTGCAGGTTGCCGTGTTATGGCAGCAGCTAGTTGCAAATGCACACATAGTGGCAGAGCTGAAGGCAGAAAAAAAAAAAAAGGTTTTGGACTAACTGCGGTCACACTGTCAGGTGTGGAGACCTTGGCTGTTGGTGTACTCTCCAATGGTTGCAGTCTCTCCCTAGGACTGGGTACAGCACTGGAGGCCAGTGATGTGTGTCTGGCCAGTGACATGCAATAAATAATATTCAAGGGGCAAAGCCCAAGCATACAAATGATAGTTGGGGCCAGCTGTGAAGGTGAAGGCTGATGTCCTGCAATCATGCACCCTCGTAGGACTCTGGTAACTGCTGGTGTAGTTCCTAGGCTCCAGTATGGATGGCAAAGGGAAGACAAAGGGTTTCAGGAAGCTGGTATCAGAAAAATCAAATAATTGTGGGACAAACAGTAGTGAAGTCTAGAGCAAACCAGGTTTGTTAGCCATCACTTTCTTCAGGTCAAAAACTGCTCAGTTTGTATGAGGAACGGGTTGCTAGGAACTGTTATTGCTCCTGTCTCGTGACTTCTATTGTTAGCCACAGACTTTTCTTGTTCCTAGGTATCTGCAAGGGGAATTTTCTATGCAAGTAGACCCTCTTGGCATTGAGGAATGTGGTTTAAGGGGTAGCGAAAATCAAACTATGTTCTTATCATCTTTGTGTAATTAGTATTAAGGTTTTTGATCTAATGTGTTGGTAAAGTTTCATTAGTGGATTCTAGAGCTCTACCAGAGTGGTGTTGTTGTTGCTGCTGTTGTTGTTTATGAGCAGTTTTCTAATTACTGAACTTTGTGGGAGGATGGAGGCTGTAGTGCTCTACTCTGTAGTCCTTATGATGTCATTCCTAAACATAATTTCAAATATTTGTGAAATAAGCATTTAATGTCTCCAGACAGTTATTTTTTAAGTTTCTATTTAAATTGAAGTTAGTTAACATACACTGCAATTTAATTTCAAGTAGTTCAACACTTCCATAAAACACCCTGTGCTCATTACAAGTGTATTCCTTAATTCCCATCACCTAACCCACCCACTCCTCCACCTACCTCCCCTCTGATAGCAATCAGTTTGTTCTCTATACTTAAGATTATGTTTCTTGGTTTGCCTCTTCATTTTTCCACTATGCTCATTTGTTTTACTCAAATACCACATGAGTGAAATCATATGGTATTAATCTTTCTCTGACTGATGTATTTTGTTTAGCATAATACACTCTAGTCCCACATCTAGTCCCATCCCATGTCATTGCAAACGGCAAGATTTCATTCTTTTTGAGGGCTGAGTAAGATTCCATTGCAAGTATATACCACATATTATTTATTCATTCATCAGATTTTGGGTATTTGGGTTATTTCCATAATTTGGTGGTTGTAGATAACACTGCTATAAACATTGGGGCACACGTATCCCTTTCAATTAGTATTTTTTTTTAATTCTTTGGGTAAATACCCAGGTGTGCAATTGTTGGATATTAGGGTAATTCTATTTTTAACTTTTTAAGGAACCTCCATACTGGTTTTCAGAGTGGCTGCACCACTTTGCATTCCCACCAATAGTGTAAGAGTGTTCCCCTTTCTCCACAACTTTGTCAACACTTGTTGTTTCCTGTGTTGTACATTTTAGCCATTTTGACAGGTATGAAGTGATATCTTACTGTATTTTTGATTCGTATTTCCCCAAAGATGGGTGATGTTCAGCATTTCTGCATGTGTCTGTTGGCCATCTGGATGTCTTCTTTGGAAAAAAAAAATGTCTAGTCATGCCATCTGCTCATTTTTAATTGGATTATTCATTTTTGGGGTGTTAAGATTTATAAGTTCTTTATATATTTTGGATACTAACATTTTATCACATGTCATTTCCAAATACCTTCTCTAATTCTGAAGGTTGCCTTTCAGCTTTGTTGATTGTTTCCTTCACTGTACAGAATCTTTTTGTTTTGAGGAAATCCCAAGAGTTTGTTTTTGCTTTGTTTCTCTTGCATCAGGAGACATACATATGAAGCTGTTGCTATGGCCAATGTCAAAGAGCTTACTGCCTGTTTTCCCCTGTATAATTTTAATGATTTCCTGTATCATATTTAGACCTTTCATCCACCTGAATTTATTTTTGTGTATGGTGTAAGAAAATGATCCAGTTTCACTATACTTTGGAATGTTTTTGTCCAGTTTTCCCAGGACCATTTGTGGAAAAGACTGTCTTTTGCCCATTGGATATTCTTTCCTGCTTTGTAGAACATTAGTTGACAATATAATTGTGGGTTCATTTCTGTGTCTTCTATTCTGTTCCATTAATCTATATATCTATTTTTTTTTTGCCAGTACTATAATGTCTTGATCAAACAGCTTTGTAATATAACTTGAAGACTGGAATTGTGATCCCTCCAGATTTGCTTTTCTTTTGCAAGATTTCTTTGGCTATTCAAGGTGTTTTGTTGTTCCATACAAATTTTATTCTCTGTGAAAAATACTTAGAAGAAATTGCATTAAGTGTATATATTGCATTGGGTAGTGGAGGCATTTTAACAATATTTGTTCTTCTAATCCATGAACATGGAATGTCTTTCCATTTCTTTCTGTCATTTTCAATTTCTTTCATCAGTGTTTTATAGTTTTAAGAGTATAGTTTTAATCTGTTTGGCTAGGTTTTTTCCTTAGCCTGGAGTTATAAAGGTCAATGGGCTTGGTTAGGATAGAGGCCTCAGGGCACTTTTCTGCTCCTGGAGAGATGGTAGACAAACAAGCTGGAGGCAGATGGCATGGAAAAAACAATTTGAAAAATGCATGGGACACACAGTGAGGAAGTTTTTCCTTCATCTTGGAGTGCTTCCCCAGAGGCAGCATTTGTAGAGACACCTCTCCAGAGACAAAAGAGCCAGCTTGTGCCAGTTCACTCCCTTATGATTTAGCATAAACATAGTCATATGAAGGAAGCAGTACAGGCACAGGCTGCCTAACTTGCTTACACCAAGTCCAACATAGCCGTGCTTTGGTGGGATTGTCCTTCTCAGTCAAGTTTGCCTAGGTTCCATGCAATAGGTACCACCCTAGAAGACCAGCAGAAACACATACAGAAACCCTGTCTCCAGACCAGAGAATTCTGCAGGACTTCAGTTCTAATGGACGTATCATGCCTCATTTAACAAGGAGACCAGAGGAGACCAAGTTAAAACTCACTACATTCTGGCCAAACACTGCCCACTGAAGGCATGGAGATCCTCTGCAGATGACTAGTATGAAGGACAGAGAAGCCAAAACAAAAGGACAGACAAACAACATATGCAGCACACACCAGAAACATTCCCTGAAGAACTAGACCCAGGACACTGCATGACCTATTCATTATAAAATAGTAACACTCAGAAGTAGAAAGCATAACAGGCTTTTCTAATACAGAGAAGAATACAGAGACTTAGACAAAAGGCCATGATGAAAGAATTCTTCCCAAATGAAAGAACATGATAAAGTCATGACCAGAGATCTAAGTGAAAGGGATATAAATAACATACATGATGAAGATTTTAAAGCTACAGTCATGAATAGTCACTGGGCTTGGCAAAAAGAAAAGGAAGTTTTCAGGTAAGTCTTACCACAGAGATAAAGGTTTTAAAAATGCATCAGTAGGTGTCATGCTAAGTGAAATAATTCAATCAGAGATAGACAACTATCATATGATCTCATATGTGGATTTTAATCAACAAGGCAGAGGATCATAGGAGAAGGGAGGAAAAAATGAAATAAGAAGAAACCAGAGAGGGATACAAACCATAACAGACTCTTTTATTAAATTTTTATTTACTTTTTAAAAATATCTTTTCAGTGTTCCAGAATTCATTGTTTATGCACCATACCCAGTGCTCCATGCAATACATGCCTTCCATAATGCCCACCACCTGGCTCAGCCAACCACCCACCCACATTCCCTCCAAAACTCTCAATTTGTTTCTCAGAGTCCACCATCTCTCATGGTTCTTCTCCCCCTCCAATCTCCCCTAACTCACTTCTCCTCTCCATCTCCCCATGTCCGCTGTGTTATTCCTTATGCACCACAAATAAGTGAAGCCATATGATAATTGACTCTCTCTGCTTGACTTATTTCACTCAACATAATCTCTTCCAGTCCCGTCCATGTTGATACAAAAGTTGGGTATTCATCCTTTCTGATGGAGGCATAATACTCCATAGTGTATATGGACCATATCTTCTTTTTCCATTCATCCATTGAAGGGCAACTTGGCTCTTTCCACAGTTTGGTGACCGTGGCCATTACTGCTATGAACATTGGGGTACAGATGACCCTTCTTTTCATTACATCTGTATCTTTGGGGTAAATACAAAATAGTGCAAATGCAGGGTCACAAGGAAGCTCTATTTTTAATTTCTTAAGGAATCCTCACACTGTTTTCCAAAGTGGCTGCACCAACTTGCATTCCCACAAACAGTGTAAGAGGGTTCCCGTTTCTCCACATCCTCTCCAACACATATTGTTTACTGTCGTGTTAATTTTGGCCGTTCTAACTGGTGTAAGGTGGTATCTGAATGTGGTTTTGATTGGAATCTCCCTGATGGCCAGTGATGATGAACAGTTTTTCATATGTCTGTTAGCCATTTGTATGTCTTCTTTGGAGAAGGGTCTGTTCATGTCTTCTGCCCATTTTTTGATGTGATTATCTGTCTTGTGTGTGTTGAGTTTGAGGAGTTCTTTATAGATCTTGGATATCAGTCCTTTGTCTGTATTGTCATTTGCAGATATCTTCTCCCATTCCATGGGTCGCCTCTTTGTTGTTGTTGTTTTTGTTGTTGTCAACTGTTTCCTTTGCTGTGCAGAAGCTTTTGATCTTGATGAAGTCCCAAAAGTTCATTTTTGCTTTTGTTTCCTTTGCCTTGGAGACATATCTTGAAAGAAGTCGCTGTGGTCGATGTCGAAGAGGTCACTACATATGTTCTCCTCCAGGATTATGATAGATTACTGCCTCACATTGAGGTCTTTTATCCATTTTGAGTTTATCTTTGTGTACGGTGTAAGAGAATGGTTGAGTTTCATTCTTCTACACATAAGAGATTCTTAATCTTAGGAAACAAACTGAAGTTACTGGAAGAGAGGGTGGTGGAGGATGGTGTAACTTGGTGATGGAGATTGGGGAGGGTACATATAGTATCAACCATGACCAGGTGGGATTCATTCCTGGGCTAAAAGGATGGTTCAACATTCTCAAATCAATCAATGTGATAGAACAGATTAATATGAGAAGAGAGAAGAACCACATGGTCCTCTCAATTGATGCAGAAAAAGCATTTGACAAAATCCAGCATCCTTTCCTGATTAAAATGCTTCAAAGTATAGGGATAGAGGGAACATTCCTGAACTTCATCAAATCTATCTATGAAAGACCCACAGCAAATATCATCCTCAATGGGAAAAAGCTTGCAGCCTTCCTGTTGAGATCAGGAACATGACAAGAATGCCCACTCTCACCACTCTTGTTCAACATAGTAATAGAAGTCCTAACAACAACAATCAGACAACAAAGAGAAATAAAAGGTATCCAAATTGTCAATGAAGAAGTCAAACTCTCTCTCTTTGCAGATGACATGATTCTTTATATGGAAAACCCAAAAGACTCCACCCCCAAACTACTAGAACTCATACAGCAATTCAGTAATGTGGCAGTATACAAAGTCAATGTACAAAAATCAGTGGCTTTCTTATACACTCACAATGAAAATACAGAAAAGGAAATTAGAGAATCAATTCTATTTACTATAGCACCAAGAACCATAAGATACCTGGGAATAAACCTAACCAAAGAGGTAAAGGATCTGTACTCAAGGAACTACAGAACACTCACGAAAGAAACTGAAGAAGACACAAAAAGATGGAAGACCATTCCATGCTCTTGGATCG